>NW_024095266.1:0-7990 GCF_014356525.2 Nilaparvata lugens
TCCTTTCCCTTCCTCATCGGAGTGTGCAGTATTTGATCAGATTCATCGAACGGAGCTGCAACTTCTACAACTACAAGACGGCATTTACATTGGTAGCGATGACGACAACACTCCAGCTGAGAGCGAAAATCGACTACCACGCCGCGAACGCTCTATCGATACGATCGGGGCGGTCCTAAACTGGTGTTGCGGAGTAGCTACCGACGAAGAATTGGGCGCATACGTGAAAACCGAAACCGACATCACTTCTCATCTCAGTAATCTTCAAGACTTCGTTCACGCTGAACATGTCGAATTGATAAACAACACACGCAAGATGAACGGCATGGCAGAGAACGTGAGAAAGTATTGAACAACATGAAGCATGACCTTATTCTTTGGCAAGAATCATTCACCCAACAGAATAAGTTTCAGAAAGGGAATACTACAACCGATGTACTGAAAACACAACTGAGGACTACTATTTTCATGTATATGAGACTCTATCTAACAACTACAATGAAATCGACATGAGATGCTACAATCAACAACTTTCTCATCACGTCATTTCAAAAGAAGACAAACAATCGACTTCCAAGAACTCGAAAAGAAAAAAACAAGAGAAACTTCACCACATCAACAAAAGACAACGATAAAATTCGAAACTTGAAACTAACATCCTGCAGAAAATCCGACAACGAACTATTGGTTACCCTCAAAATACCAATAAAGAAGAAAATTCAACTATTTCATTATCCACCTGCAATCTATCCCGCTTCATTGGAATGGTCATACCTGCCGTTTGACCTCCCAACATCACCTGATACTTAGAGAAGAAAATAAACTGCAAATCCTGTCAGATGACGAAGAAGACAATGGCCAGTTCAAGCAGAAAGGCCTCTGCTTGATTCCGAGGAAAAAGATGTCGAACTCCGCCACCCAAGCCACTTGTCTCCCCTTCTAACATCAGAAGCAGACGTATCGGAGCTACGAGAAGTCTGCAATTTGATTGTATAGCAACTGACAATCAAACCCTAATCACTTGCCTACGAGACACCTTCCTATTCCACAACACCGGCAAAAAGACGACAATTCGCTGTAAAAACTCAACAACTGAGGTCCCAAGCAGTCCGGAACCCTATCACTCCCATCCCTTGCAACTGCGAACTTCAAGACGACAACGGCGACGTACTGATAAGCACTCTTGATCCTTGCGACTCCCGTTCCCATCCTTCTCCAGCTATTAATAACTTATTCCCCACATGTGGACAAATTTATCTAAATTGAGCATCCCAATTTTTAAACATGAGACTCTGCCTCAGTACTTAAACCTTTCAGAAATCTTAAATGAAAATTGGCACTTGAATTTTTCAAAATTTGAAGAGCACAACTCATTCTCAGAAGACATTTTCCATCATGTTAAATGCCAAATAACTTTGATTTGTCAGGGGTGAACAATAACTGATCATTTATATTATTATTGTCTGGCAACACTGATAACTGTTATATTCTTGTATTTATGTCTTCAAAATATATTAAGAAGGAAGCAAATCAACTAAGAGTCCCGAAACGTACTCCAATTGTGGACTATCCACAGGAGCTTTAAGAATATATGTGTTTTAGTAAGTAGTATGTAATGAAATCATTAAAATATGGGTTAGGATATAGGAAACTATGCAAATAATAATTACTTATTCACTATTATTGTATCCATTTACTCTTTTATGCTATCGATTCAATATTTTCCCAGATTAGAAGATAAACTATTTCAATTATTATTATTATTCTTATTTTCAAGGGTTCCACAATATTATTTTGCTTACTCGAATACTATTCGGACTTGATGTTTAATTTTTGTATTATGATTCAATTTTATTACTTTCGTAGATTTTGTAGGTTTAATTTTATTCATCAATATAATTGAAATTTTTTCCATTCAATTCTTATTCAGATATGAATGTATTGAATTGTTGATTTGAAGTTAATTGATGTGTTAAGTTTGATTTTTATGAATTAGTTCACTATAATGTAATTTATATCACTTGCATTTAGCTTATGAATTGGCACTCACATAGATTTAAGGTATTCATTGAAAGTTATGTTACATATAAATATCCAATTAGAATATATGTGAATAATATATAATAATTCTAGCTTGCGGTAATTTTGACTTTAATTTTGAAATATTATTGAATGTGTAAAAATTACTTAGAGAGATGCCGTTTTTTCGATAACTTCGGGTCGAAGTTTAGGGGGACCCGGGGATGTAATAGAACTACTATTTTTTATTATTTGCCATGAATTTCCACAATGAATAGATAAATTGCTGACGACGGTGAAAATTCATGACAAGTAAATTATGGAAAAAATGAGAGGCTCTAGTCAGTCGGTGGTAAGGACGGGACCTGGAAACATCTACAGCAGATCAACCAGCCCGACTTCTCCCTACTGAGAGGGTCTCCATTTGGGTAGAGTGAGTGCCAATTACAAATTAATTATATTATTTCTATCTGAGGGTAATCTTGTCAATATTATTTGAATCATATTTTATCTTTGAGAATAATCTTTTCAAATTATCAATAAAATATTATATTATTCCTCCATTTAATTATTTTACAATTAAACCTTTCTCATGAGATAAGAGTAAGATCCAAATTTAACCTCTCGTTAGCCAAGCGATATTTAACCCCTCATTTATTTGATCAGTACATCTTATTTATCAATTATAATATAACAGCATTATCTTTTATTAATTTCTGTACCAACTCCTAGAGAGTTAGGACCTGTAATTCTTGTTGAATACAATCAATATTAATTATTTTGTTACAATTTTAAAATTACATCATAAATCAATTAGTTCAACCAACAATTAATCAATTCCATTACACTGCGAAAAGTTTTCTTTATAATAATTGTATTTACTAATTTAATTATTATTTAATGATTTCTATACCTTATGTATTCATTTTTCAAGATATTGTTATGAGGCTGTTTACTTAGTGTTCTGTGCATTTTATCCCTCACCGAATGGAGTGAACTAAACCAGTGTATATCCAATTTTCAAGCGGTTTTCTTCTTGGTGGTGCATTCTGTACATGGAAATTCAATTTATTGATAGAAGAGTTGAATGATTCATTGGCGTTAACATTTGGGTCAATTATATAATCCCAGTTTTCCGATTCCCATTTACTTATCAAGGCATCATAGTTGATTACTTCTATGAGTTTAGTCTTTGTATCTTTTATTCTTCATTTTCTCTAATATTAACCAGTGCTATAGTGATCAGTAATTGCTGTTTTGAAGAAAACTCCCCGGATGTGATCGGGATCAAAAGAGGAGTTTTTTAGAAATATGTGATCGATGCAAGACTCTGATGTCCTCATTATTTCCAGTTGTTTTTATTGACATAGGATTGAAGCCGTTGATGGACATAATATTCATGTACTCATTTGAAACGCTGCTATTATTATTTATATTTATACTATATTAGGTCACCTGCTAGCACAATATTCCCACATTCAGAGGAGCTGAAGAGGTACCTGAATGGCAGTGACTGGAGAGATGGTAGCCGCTACTGTAGGGCTGCTTGGCAGTACAGGTATTCATTGATCCAGGAGTTCAATTTTAAAGCTTTCTTAAAACGTATCTTCTTTTGCAGTAAAATAATAGAGGAAAACTACTTTGCCATATCGTTCAAATATAATTAATGTAGCATTGTTAACTTTTTGCAACTTAAAGAACAGAAAAAATTATCTTTCTCCTCTCCCCCAAGACGGATCTTATCCATGGGGCGAATGCCGGTAATGTAATACGTATATAGAATATTTTGTACCAAATTGTATATTTGATCAATAAAGGCGATTATTATTATTATTATTATTATTATTATTATTATTATTATCATTATTATTATTATTATTCCCACATCTTTCTAATTGTTTTAAACAATGATTTATCTCATCCAAAAATACATCGATATTTCCTGCTGGAGATCTGTATATAGCAATCACGGTTAGTTCTATGCTTATTTTAGGATCTTTAACGTTGATTATAATTGAGTTTGATTCAGCTATAGCCAGATTTACATTCGCCTCCTACTTTCAAATAAGACTGATAGACAAGGAACATCTCAGGAGAGAATAGTACATAATTTGTTACGGAAATAGAGATTACCAAAACTAGGAAAAGATAAGCAGGAAGTACTTCCTTCGAAATAATAGTTGAGCTGCTATCAACAAACTCTTTGACTCTGAAAATATGTGTAGATTATTATATACATGTGTTCTGAACAAAGCTCAGGCTAGAGCTACCAGAGGACTGTAATGTACTATTTAAATAATCGAATACAAATAAGGGGCAAAATTTTATCTTCAATTTGAGCCAGGTTATTTGTACAGTCAAACTCTGCATTAATGAACAATCAAAAAGAGCAAAAACTCACCAAATTATTCCAATCTTGACTACTTGCCCTTCGAAGCCTTTATGGGTGTTTTGGTCAGGTTCAGGGTGGGACGAAATCTGAGAATAGACAGGTTATTGCTTACGGAGTGCCTTCTCGTTGATTCTGTGTTCAACTTGCAGGTTCTACACTGTGTTCCGAACAAAGCTCAAACTGGATTCTTTATAAATTCAAATACGATTCAAATTAATTCAATTCAATACTATTTACGCTGTTATATTCATAATTCACACACATGACACTCAAACAATTTGCAAGAAATTTCCCATTGAAAATTACATGACAGACAAACACAATTTTGTCTTGCAAGACAACGGGCTGACGAGACAAGACAGACGACTCACAAAACATCGACAAGGCCAAGCAGCAGGACGGTCTGCGCTGGCACAAACACAAGCCTGCTATTGGCAGAGCTGCAGTCTGGCATTCTGGTGCTACAATTCGAGTTCTCTGGCCAGAACATTCCCCTGCCTCTGAAAAACTATTTTTCAGCCAAGTTACAAAACTGAAAAAAAAACCAGGAAAGGAAAAATCCAGACATGCCAAAAAGAACAAAACACCAACACCAGAAAACAACACGAAAAAATGCAACAATCACAACAACTATTGAGTTGGGAGTGGATATAATTTTGTTACTGGTCTTTTATAAATACCAGTTTTTAGGCGAACACTCGCCACTCGAACCTCGCCGTCACTTCCCGGAAACACTTGTTTAATGACACCAGTGGCCACTGCAATGGAGGTGTGTTTGGTTGGTCAACTACCACAACCATTCCACACCGATAGAAGTGGGTAATTTCAACCATTTTTAACGACTTTGAAGTTCGTGCAGGTACTCTCTTCTCCATCGGTACCAGAACGATTGAATAAGCTGACTGATCAATTGATACCTGGTGAGACGATTCACAGGGACACTGTCCACGTCCCGCATGGGAAACGATTTCAACGGTGTTAGAGTCAAAAAGTGCGCTGGTGTTGAAGCCAGTGGTTCACACGGATCCTCACTCAGTACACACAGCGGGCGGGAATTCAGGACACCTTCAATCTGCACCAATACAGTATTCAGTTCCTCATAGGTGAGAAGTTGATTGCCAATACTCAGAACAGATGCAACTTTACAGATTTGACATTTGCCTCCCACAGACCTCAAAAATGCGGCGAACCAGGGGAATGAATTTTCAATCAATTTTGTGTTCGGCCAGTTGACTAGTCAATGTGGTTTGAAACTCGGACGAGTTCAAAAGTTGAGATTTTTTTCGCAACTGTTCCTTGACACCTACAGAATTAGTACCACAATCGAATACAACATGACAGGGTCCACGACACGATAAAAAATGACGAAAGCATCTAAAAACATGGGCGTTGATAGATCCCATACCAACTCAATATGTACTGCCTTTGTTGCCATACACACAAACAGACAAATGTAGGCTTTAAAAACCAAGGATTACGATGTCTCGTCATAGTAATACGCAGAGGATCATCGTAATCCACACACAATTTTCAAATGGTTTGCATTTTGACACTCGACAAACAGGCAGGTCACCCATTTCGGAATAATTGAATTATTACTATGTCGAATACGGAAACAACGATTACACTTAAGACACTAAACGGATAATAGAGCAAGCTGACAGTATCCAGAATTTCTGTCTGATCAAGGACAACAATAACGAAGGTCCAGCATGACAATTATTCTCCTTGTGATGATAATCAATTAACATCGATACGAAAGCGTCAGATTTTGGTAAGATCATCTGATGACAAGTCTCAAACTTAAGTCCAGCATGAGACAAACGACCGTCGAAGCAAATCACACCTCTATCAATGAATGAAGACAGGCGACGTAGCGCATAGAACAATCTTCTCCCTTCTCTAATTGCACAAATTCAGATGAAAAATGTATCTTCTGTACCACTTACATGGATACCTCTCAGCAACATCGAATCTGATTCTTCTGATTGGGGTAAGATTTGTAAGAATTTGAGAACAAGAATTTCAATTCTCAAAAGACAACCGTAATCGAACAACGACCAATCAATGAACATATTGCATGCTGTTAAAATCAGGAGATTTTGTGACTGTCAACACTGACGGTTTTTTCGCCTCCAGTGGATCCACTATCTCTTCCATTTGAGTTTGAACGGGCAATCGGATTCGTCCTCTGCTATCCATGATGGACCTGAGAGCCACAACAGAAAGTTCACAAGCTCAACTGGTGATAAACCTCTAGACAAACAGTCAGCGGGATTTTCAATTCCGGCAACATGCATCCACCCCTGTATACAAGAGTCCTGTATTTTTGTGACACGATACCAACAAAAGTTTGCCATTTTGCAGATGGAGCATTAATCCAACACAAGGTGACTGTAGAATCAGAGAGTGTGACAATACGAGACACATGACAACATTCACTAATAATAGTGACTACTGAATTCATGAGTTCTGCCAACAAGAGTGCCGCACACAACTCCAAACGAGTATTGAAACAACTTTAGATGGTTCTACCTTGGACTTTGAACACAATAATACAACTCTTGGCCTGCTCTCCTCCTGCGACTCCACATAGATAACTGCACCATAACAGACAATGATGCGTCACAAAAACCAATCAAACTGATGTGAGAATCCTGAAACAAACCAAGTGATGTGGAACAGCAATTTCAACAATAGAGGCAACTCTTTTGTCAATTCTCCCAAAGAGTGCATATAGACTCAGGCGGCTTCTCGTCCCAATCCACTCCTAATTTCCACAGTTTCTGGACGAGACACTTTAGAAATAATGTAAACGGTGACAAGAGACCAAGTGGATCATAGATACAAGCCATCTCTGACAGAATAGAACGCTTAGTAGCGACGACCTCACCACTCTTGACTGAAAACTGAAACAGATCAGTACTAGGTTGCCAATTCAATCCCAAGATAGCCAAGGAGGTTGTCTGCTTCGAAATCCTGTACGAAAACGATTTCTCTTCCTCCGAGAATTTCTCCAACATTGATGGTGAATTTGAAGTTCAATATAAGTATAAATTGAAGTATAAATTCAAATCCGATTCAAATTAATTCAATTCACTACTATTAGGCTGTTATATTCATAATTCACACACACGACACTCAAACAATTTACAAGAAATTTCCGATCGAAAATTACATGACAGACAAACACAATTTTGTCTTGCAAGACAACGGGCGACGAGACAAGACAGCGATCGTAGGATATCATGAAATATTGTTCAGGATTCATAAAGTAATGTTTGAGGTTAGTTTATCTAGTACGTTGATAGAGAATGACTTATTCACAGCATTCACACATACTATGTCCATTCCTATTTCCGACACACTTTAATAACATGTACGTCAGTTTTCAGCAGTTACTAGGATGTTGTAACATGCCAACATTTCCGCAGACACATTCATTATCTTCACGAAACTAGCTGTCCACTACATCAACACAGAACAGGAATGACTCTACTAGTTGATAATAATTATTATTCCCCTTTCTGTTGGTGATGTCCACCTGTATCTATTCAAAGAAAACAGGACACGCTGGAA
>NW_024095267.1:0-7394 GCF_014356525.2 Nilaparvata lugens
CATGAAATATTGTTCAGGATTCATAAAGTAATGTTTGAGGTTAGTTTATCTAGTACGTTGATAGAGAATGACTTATTCACAGCATTCACACATACTATGTCCATTCCTATTTCCGACACACTTTAATAACATGTACGTCAGTTTTCAGCAGTTACTAGGATGTTGTAACATGCCAACATTTCCACAGACACATTCATTATCTTCACGAAACTAGCTGTCCACTACATCAACACAGAACAGGAAATGACTCTACTAGTTGATAATAATTATTATTCCCCTTTCTGTTGGTGATGTCCACCTGTATCTATTCAAAGAAAACAGGACACGCTGGAAAAGGACATTATTATTATTCTGAAATGTCGCAGCAGGTCTGATTCGTTTGCATGGAGTCTCTTGTTCATTTTACTCAGACTCCTCCACCTCTTCCCCCTCCGCCTACACCACCATCACTTGCTTTCCCTTCCACCTCCTTCACCACTCCTTTTCTCCTCACTACATTCTACTTCTCCTCCTCTTTCTCATCCCCATCTACCTCCTCCTTCCCCTCCTTATCCACCTCTTTCACATTCATCAACTACTCCTCTTCCTTATCCTTCTCATCCTCATCTCCCTCCTCCACCAACTCCCTCTTTTGGTAGAGAGTTAGTGGGGAGGATATTTTTAATATTCTTTCCGAAGAATGGACATTGATATGTCCAAAGCTCCGCCAATTTATGTAGATGCATAACAATATGATTATTATCTATAGTCATTATATTACAAATTGCTTTTTGCTTTTCCATATCATATACAGTTCAATAATTATTTCCTTAGTCTATATTATGTAAATTCATCTATAATTTTGCTGTATTGTAAGCTGTTGTACATAAGTGTATAAACCAGTATATATTGTAATCTACATAAATAAAGTACTCAATCAATCATCAATCAATCAATCAACCACCACATTCTCCTCCTTCTTCTCCTTCTCCTCCCCCTCCTCCTCCTCCTTTTCCTCCCCATCTTCCTCCTTCACCACATTCTCCTCCGCCACTCCTAATCCACATACTTCACATTTATCAACTCCTCCTCCTCCTCCTAATTCTCCTCATCCTCATCTCCCTCCTTCACACACATTCTCATCTATCTCCTTCTTCTCCTTCTCCTACTACACCGCTTCGACCTCTCCTTCTCCTCCTCACCTCCACCATTACTTTTTCCTCCACTACGTTTTTTTTCTCATCCCATTTCCTCCTCCATCACATTCTACTCCTCCCCTTCCTCATCCCCTCCTCAACATCTTCAAGTACTTCTTCTCCTTATCCTTTCCATCCTCATCTCCCTCCTCCACCACATTCTCCTCCTTCTTCTTCTCCCCTCTCCTTCATCTCTATCTCTTCCTTCTCATACTCCTCTCATCCCCATCTAGAATATGGGTAGTATCCATGACATTTTCAGCCTATAGTGGGAACATGTAATTTTTCCATTTGATGCGATAATACAAACATTGAAACATCTTCCATCTCCACCACATTCTCCTTTCCCCCTCCTCATCCACCCATCAACATTTATCAACTACTTCCTCTCCTTATCCTTCTCATCCTCATATTCCCCCTCCACCACCATTCTCCTCCTTCTTCTCCTCTCCTCCTTCTCCTTCTCCTTCCATCACATCTCTTCCACTTTCTCCCTCCTCCTTCTCATCCATATCTCCGTCCTTCATTATTCCTTCCTCCCATCCCTTCACCACTCCTCCTCATCCACCACTTACACATTTATCAATTCCTCCCATCCTCATCATCCTCCTCCTCCTTCACCTCCTCCTTCTACACCTCCTCTTCCACCTCTTCCTCTTCTTCCTACCCTTCCCTCCTCCCGGAAACGTTTGTCCAGACGCGCCATGGCAACGAGTAAAGCCTTCCCTGACCACTAACTCTCACTCCTCTGAAATTCCCCGCAAACTGCCTCTTTCCTGGAATTCCCACACTCCTGGGGACGCATCGTGTCAGCAAATTTCAGATTAGAATTCAGCGCCCCAAAATACATATAGAACACCATAGAAAAAAATTCTTTCGAGGCTGGTTCCTGAAAAACGACCATTTGACTGGACTATAAGTTGTTATCCTATTATATTAAGCGAGCAATTTCTGTATATCTGTTTATATTTGGCTATCTGATTATATGATTATTTATGTTCAACGGATCTCGGAAACGGCTCTAACGATTTTCACGAAATTTGGAATATAGTAGGTTTATGATATCAAAATTCGATTGCACTAGGTCTCATCCCTGAGAAAACTCCCTGAAGGACATGAAAAGGATAATTCATCCTTATGTTACATCCCAAGTTACTGAGTAAGCTAATGGGTCTGTAATTTGCAGGGTTTGATTTGTCACCTGATTTATGGATTAAAATTATTTTTGCTGTTTTGAAGTGCTTAGGAAAATATCCATTACTAAAACATTGTTTATTATTATTTCTAAGGGTCTTATAATATAGGTAGATATTTGTTTGAGAAAGTGACCTGTGAATCCATCCAAACCTGGAGACGCGTTGCTGTTCAAAGTATTAATTATGTGACCGATTTCAACCGAATTTGTGGATATAAATAAAAGCTGTTTACAGGAGGAGTTGATGAAGGAATTGGAGTTTCTACATTTACTATATTTTCCCTTAGTTTGTCAGCATAGTTTTTACCTACACTGACAAAAAACTCATTAAATCTTTCAACATCGAAGTTTGGATCAATATCACTCTTTCTCTGAATCTCTAAAACTTCTCTGATACTTTCCCAAGTCTTCTTTGTATTTCCCCTGTACAATTGAAATTTGTTATTAAAGTATTCTATCTTTGCATTCTTGACTAGCTTATTCAATGTATTTCTATAAATCCTGTATTGATTTTTTAGGGTCTCATTAAACGGTTGTTGTTTAATTTTACTGGCCATTTTATCACGCTTTCTCATTGCACTTACCACTAACACCACTAACAATTGAATGACTAATGAAATTATATTTCCATTCTATTTGTTATATGAACTGAAATAACATAGGCCTATGATATTTTCTATAAAAATTAAATAATGATCAGCCCACTAAACATAAAGAAACTTAATTATTAGGATGTAGTTTTTCAAGTGGAAATTGCTTGAAATTACACCAAATTGAGGGTATTTTTCTCAAATTTTCCGGGGGAGGCCCCCCGGATCCCCTTTTTGTGAGAGGTAAAGAATTTCCTTGTTGTTTGAAGGTGTTTTCATTTTCACTTTCTTATGTTATAATATTTTAAACATTAGTGGAAAAACATTTTAAATATGACTTTATGGGTAATGAAATTATTCAGAATTCAAAGGTGAACCCCAATTTGACATTTGTTTTCAATAAAATCAAAAGAATAGCGAGTTAATAGCTTAATCCCGAACTTAAACCTGCCTCCTAGCAGGTCTAAGTTGGAGTCTAAAATCATCATTTTTGCTCCTGAGATTATCTCATTTTAGCCTGATCCCGATCTCAGCAATCCACCGAGATTATCTTTTAAACTCGAGTTGATCTACGCTTGAACTCAGCAATCCACCGAGATTAATTTTTAGCCTAGACTGGATCTCAGCAAACCGATTTTTAGACCGCCGGTTTTTCCCTGCGATAATTGCCGGTCGGCTAACTTTTGCGCTCGAGCGTGGTTAATCCCGATCTCAGCAAACCGATTTTTGATCTGCGGCGCAAAAACCGGTTTTTAGCCGAGCGCAAGAGATAATCCCGATCTCAGCAATCGCCCCTTAAAGAATTGAGTTCTGTTTATCAATGAATAAATAACGAGCAAAGCTCGGTGCCCCGATATTTGGTATTAATAAATAGAATTTACAAAATGTACTTGTTCAGATGATATCTTTATTCCAAAAACCAAACCATTCAAAGATACATTTTTCCGACTTGTGTTATTTACTCCTGTAATGTTTAAAAGTAAATACTACCAACAACACAACATCAGTGACAACCTGTTCCAATTATGATAAATATCGGGGCACCGAGCTCCGCTCTGGAGTACCTACAAAAGCATATAAAAATTATTATGAAGAAGAAATTATAATAATATTTCATAGTTCATCTAATCACAGTGGATTGAGATTGATTCCCAGAGGAATGCAAAAATTTCTCTCACAAAAGCATGTTTTTTAATCCTGATTAATTTCACGAAACAAATCACAGAAGACCATCTCAAGAAGATAGCTTATCTGATTGGTTCTACTGGAATTAATCAGGATTAAAATTGATAAATTCTTTCAATGTCCTTCAGCGAGTTTCCCCAGGGATGAAACCTAGTGCAATCGAATTTTTATATTATAATCCTACTATGTTCTAAATTTCGTGAGAATCGTTAGAGCCGTTTTCGAGATCCGGTGAAATACAAACATAAACATCTAAACATTTAAACATCAAAACATCTAAGCAGAAATTGCTCGTTTTATAGTATAGGATTTAGAATACCTAAACTTGCCGAAATTATATATTGTATGAATAAATTCGTTCCAAATTTGTATGAATGTTTAGGTACCAAAATTGCTATGCAATATTCTTTCGCAATAAAGAATTATCAATTATATTAATATTCAACTTTCTATAAGTAACCTTAACATTTAAAAAGCAAAGCCTCCCTTACTTATCTTTCAATATCCTATTAAAATATTTGTCATGTAGTTTTTCCTGATGTAATGTAGTACTTTCTAGTCCTCCCGAACAAGAACTTTTAATTTATTTCCTACAGACTAAGAAAACGCCAGATTTTCTCCCAAAATTGGTCATTAACAAAAATATACAAGAAATATTAACAATTGTACTTTTCTAATATTGATAAATTTACTTTCCAGTTATCGTAAAACTATTTAAAACACTACAAAGTTTAAGATGACCATCAATGTTTGAAAAAATTCTTAAATGTTATTTAAAAAAACTTATGGGTTCTTCTAGACCACCGCGCCAGTAGTAGTGTCTAAAAAAGGCTACTGGTAGTTTATTAGTCCTAATACAGGCTGTGTACTAGGGTGAAGTGTTAGATAATTAGGCACAGTGGCCAAACATAGGCTAGTTGGCTCAACAAAACGTACAGATGTTGCCCCGAAATTGACAATTGGCGCGACAGAGGCAATTTGGTCAATAAATAGGCCTACCATTGGCAACCATGAGAGACAGTTAGGCAAAATTCCAGCCGAGGAGCTACCGCTGTTATCTCAGTTGTTATTGAAGATATAGACTCAATTTTTTTAGGTGGAAGAGAAGGAAAAATAAAGCGCGGTACGCGGTAGCCTATTTTGATACAATTCATTCAATTTTTAGAAATAGGCTAGCTGTTTCAAAACTAACCTTGAGTAACGGCGACTTTCAATATCAATTACAATTCTATTATTTGAATAACTTTTGAATATAGTACTAATAATTATAATTCATGTAATATTGAATACAATGATTTCATGAAGAAATATATTTTCTCTGTTGAATAATTAGGCAGCGATGATTTAGAAAATTGAAGTTACTATCATGGCAACAATGTGTATTGCCACTATGTTGACCCTACGCAGCACCGTATGCCCGCCCATCATGCAGAACGTATTAAAGCTACCATTAATAGTTTTTTGTGATCACGAACACTAATCACTGTGATTGGACATTTTGATAAATATCAACATATTGCCATTTATAAGAAAAACCTAACCTTTCCTTTACCGTTGTGAGAAGAGTCTTTGAATCTTTCTGCATAGGTACACTGTTAGGTGTTGATTACCAACTTTGTAATTGTGCTAGTTCTAACCTAGAATTCATCATTATCATTATTTAAACTGCAATTGAATAAAAGTATTTTTTTATTACAATTTTAATTAACTAACGTGAATTGCAATAATAAGGTTTACCAACTGAGATCAATAAAGTTTAGAATCGTCGTTCCTTCAAAATAAGGTAAGTTTTGAAACAGCTACTTCTAATATTAAAATTTAATTAAGTTGTATCAAAATAGGATAGTTGACTTCATTTTCTCCTCCTCTTTCATTAAAAAATTAACTGGATATCTTTAATAAATGAGACAACAGCGGTATCTGACCGGCTAGAATTTAGCCCAGGTTACAAGGATAAAACATTATTATCACTTATAATAAGTTACAAGTAAAAAATCTTCTAGCTATCAATGTATTTAAAAAGAACAATTAACTCATTTCTATATAATACAAAATTTCACTTACAGTTAAACCAGGAAATGTTGGTTGCTTCCTTATTATTAGTGTAGCTGATGCTCAAATGATTTAAGATTAACTTATTCTTGTCAATAAATTGGTGAAATAATCTCGGAAAAGCGTATTCCTATCAATAAAGTCTGAGAAAACTGTACAGAAAATAGAATAAGGTACTTTAGATTTAATTTTTAAATTCTAAACTAATCAAAAATGAAATATTAGTTTAGGTTAGAAAATTATTCAATGCCGTCAAAATCTTGTTAAGATTAGATAGTAATATATAGAATTATTAGAGAGACGAAGCTGGTAATAATAAATATTAAAGCAGTAGGTAGCGCTACAGTCGATGACGTCACTCAAAGTATCGTGCGCACAAAATGCCATCACGTGACCTTTATCTACTAGTGCGCACAGATTGTCAAGCGAACAGATTGTAAGTCGAACAGTTTGCGGAGCGAATAACTTGTACCACCCCCCAAAATCTTACTGATGATATGAAACTTAGCTGGGTGTAAACCTGTAAACTATAGCGTGTTTGTTATGATAAACACTTGGGAAACACGCAAACCCCAACCCCAAACCAAAACTTTGAATCAGGGCAAAAACAATTCCAACAGACGAAATTCAAACAAGTTGTATCATGTCAAAGTGTCGAAGATGAAATGAGCGGTCGACAATAGTGAGGTCGATATAAAGCGATAGTCGATAGTTGTGCTTGAGCGGTAAATTTTTGAAAATTCGAACTTTCATTCCTGGTGAAAGTGTAGGCCTACATGAGTTTTATTTATTTATTAGATACATGATAGTATTTGGATATTGTGAGTAGTCTACTCAAAATTTCTGGATTTATTGATACATTTTTGTTTTGTTTGATGATACATATTTTTTCCAAATCCCTTTATGAATTGAAAGTTTCTTAAAAATAAGTGTACCTAATTTCTCTATAGGCTTATTTCCAATCTAAATATTATTTAGATCAATGACCAGACATTCCTGGATAAATTGCGTTCTTAAAACAAACATCCTAAAGTCATACTCTGACTAATTATTATTGTCACAAATACAAAAACCTCAGTTAAAAAAACTGGCAAGAGTACAAGTAAGATGCGGTTGTAGTTCATATTCTGCAACAAACTTATAACAATAATTCAAGCCAATTGAATTATTTGATAAAAATATTCCTCTATTATCGTA
>NW_024095268.1:0-7393 GCF_014356525.2 Nilaparvata lugens
ATGCATTTATGCGGAAAATTTGATTGGGCACTGCTACTTCAATCCTGGGAATATTATATTACTAGCCGTCAGGCTCGCTTCTCTTGTCATATCTGTTTAGCCAGACGTTTAGTCTGGACCCCCGACTGGATTGTCCTAACATATGATAAAAATGCTCAAATGAAAAATGCAGGCGAGCGAAGCGAGCCTGCTGATCTCATTCTTGGACGATCCAGTCGGGGGTCCAGGGGGCGGAGCACCCTGGCTAGACGTATATGGCGAGCGAAGCGAGCCTGATGGCTAGTAGTAGTATAAAAAGGGGAGTCTGGTGCACAAGTGCCCCGACTCCCCCCACACCTCAAGGTCACCCAGGTCACCAAACCTAACCTCAAGGTCATCTAGGTCAACCAAACCTAACCTCAAGGTCATCCAGGTCAACCAAACCTAACCTCAAGGTCATCCACGTCATCCAAACCTAACCTCTAGGTCATCAAAGTCATCCAAACCTAACCTCAATGTCATCCAAGTCAACAAACCTAAAAAAAAAAAAAAAAAAAATTAAAAATAAAAAAAAAAAAAATGAAAAATTAAAAAAAAAAAAAATTAAAAAAAAATGGAGAAAAAAATTAAAAAAATAAAAAAAAAAATATAATAAATAAAATAAATAAATAAAAAATGAAAAATTAGAAAAAAAAATAAAAAAAAAAATTAAAAAAAAAATAAAAAAAAAAATGAAAAAAAATTGGAAAAAAATAATAAAAGAAAAAATTAAAAAAAAACATAAAAAATCGGGAATAAATGGGAAAAAAGAGGAAAAAAAATCCCTTAGGATCTTGAACTGGGGCTATAAAAGGAGTTGTTCTGCAAGGAGTGGGACATTGTGTCTTGTGCAGTCGTGCCGCCAGTATGTGTGTGTGCCACCAGTACATGTGTGTGTGTGTTTTTGTGTATTTGAAAAAAAAATAAAAAAAATAAAAAAAATTAAAGAAAAAAGTAAAAAAAATAAATAAAAAAAATAAATAAATAAAAAAAAAATAATAATAAAAAAAAAAATAAAAAAAAAAAAAAGAAATCGGGAATGAATGGGGAAAAAAAAATAAAAACACATAAAATCGGGAATAAATGGGAAAAAAGGGGAAAAAAATGAACTCGGGGCTATGAACTCTGAACTTGGGGCTATGAACTCTGAACTCAGGGCTCTGAACTCTGAACTTGGGGCTTTGAACTCTGAACTCAGGATCTGAACTCAGGGCCCTGAACTCAGGCTCTGAACTCAAACTTGGGGCTCTGAACTCAGGGCTCAAATGTCCTGCATCATTGAAAATGTCTGTCAATGAGATAATACCATGAGTTCCTCCTCCTCAGCTCAATCACTACATCCCGCAGACATAGCTCACTGTTTGACAACATGTTGCAGTAGATGGAATACCTCTCAGTGCTGACAAACCGTCTTATACCAAACAGAGAAAAGTGGTGGTGGTGGTGGTGATAACCTTCCTTGTCAACAGGTCTATGACAATGCCACCCCATCATGACTCACTTCTCAATTATTCGTTATCATTAGTATGAAGAAGTATCATATTCTATAAATCTTTAAACATAAATCCTCTATGGTGTAGTGGTTAGCAAGTCAGCTTCCCAAGTTGGAGGTTCTAGGCTGGAATCCAAGGCGGTAAAGGTAAGTATTAAAGGTCAGTATCAACAGAACCAGAGGATATATTTTTTGTATGTAGTGGGATAGACTGGCCCACCACTGCCAGTCACCCCGCCGCCAGTCGTCCGGCCGCCACCAATCGCCCGGCCGCCACTGGTCGCCCCGCCGGTCGCCCCGCTGGTCACCCCACCACCAGTCGCCCGGCTACCGCTGGTCGCCCCGCCGGTCGCCCGGCCGCCGCTGGTCGCCCCGCTGGTCGCCGGCCGCCGCCAGTTGCCCGCTGGTCACCCGGCCGCCACCAGTCGCCCCGCCAGTCATCCGCCACCGGTCGCCCGGCCGCCGCCGGTCGCCCGGACGCCGCCGGTCGCCCCACCGACGGCTGCCATCCCAGCACAAACAGTCGACCTGCTGCAGCTGGCAATTGTCCCGCCGGCTGAGCATGGGCATTCTCAATGACCCTAGCTCCTCCTGCCACATGGACCATGCTCACCAGTATTCAGCATGTCTGTGGCAGGACGGTAGGGTCATCCACTCAGTGGTCAGTCAGTCAGTTCAATTACTGATCAGTCACTGATCAGTCACTGTTCAGTCACTGTTCAGTCACTGATCAGTCACTGTTCAGTCACTGTTCAGTCAGTGGCACTCAGAATATCCTTTTAGCTAAACTATATCTAAGGAGATGGTAGGTAATAAGTAAACAGTTTGGATTACGATTAGCTCTTTATTGATCAATTCAACATCCATTTCATTGAAAAGTTTACTACAATCAGGTATATCTCTGTTCCAAAATCCAAGTTTTTTATCATATTGAGTGTGCAGAAAAGTGATTTATCCATGATGTTTCTCCTTGGTCCATGTCAAGCAGGTGATGTCCCAGGTAGTAGACTCCTTTCCCAGCACTAGTCCTTGGCAAGTCTTCTATGTTGTCTGATAGTCTTCGGATGATATTCAGCGATACCTCTAGAGCATTGTTTCAGATAGAGACAATACCCTGTCATTGTTGTTGAATCACCTCACAACCTCTTACCTTCAGGTAATTGATGCTCCTTCAAGTCAAAAGTATAGGTGTAGTAGTATTTCTCACCACTACATCATCCTCCTCCTCCTCCTGCTCCTCTTTCTCTTCCTCCTCCTCCTCCTCCTCTTCCTCTTCCTCCTCCTCATCCTCTTTCTCTTCCTCCTCCTCCTCCTCCTCTTCCTCTTCCTCCTCCTCATCATCTTCCTCTTCCACCTTTACCTCATTGTTCTCCTCCATATCAGTTTCCTCTTCCTCATCTTCTACATGATACTCATCCACTTTGAGAATAGGAGTACCATCTTCTCTATTGTTCCAGATACACAGTTGATCGACAAAATGTCTATTCTCCACAGATGATTCCAGCACAATGAATCTAATCTGCTATGTATCCAATATATATCCATATTTGTACAGCATTATGATTTTGATTGTACCTCAATATATTACCTAATGTCTAAGGTGTTGCTGTTCTCTGCTTTCTCAAGTAAAGACCTTTACCGACCTTTGATCTCTGCTGTCTCAAGTAAAGACCTGTACCAACCTTTGGTTTCTGATGTCTCAAGTAAAGACCTGTACCAACCTTTGGTTTCTGATGTCTCAAGTAAAGACCTCGACCTCCTTTCATTGATTTTTTCTTTGATGGTTGAATCTTTTGTTTCTTCCCCTTCTCAACCACCCTGCTGACTTCCTTCAGTGATCTTTTCATACCTCCCCCAAATTTTGCCTTAGCCTTCATGATGTTGGTGACTGCTAGTGCTGCAGCTTTTTCCAACACCCCTGTATCTTCAGATCTCACTCTGTCCCAGGCTCTCTCTGCCAAGATACTGTCTGCTACTGCTCTGCTTGCTGTATCACCACTCTTGGAATAGGCAATATCATGCTCCTTGCAAGCCTGATCAAGTTTGTTGATTCCTGGATCACCTTGTGCTAATCGCTTCTGAAGTTTTGTTCCTGGTCCACAGTATTGATAGCCAGGAATATGAAGTTCAACTAGTAGAATGTCGATTGCCTTATTAACTATTGTGTCAGCAGCTCCCTTGATAGCTGACAGAACACCTCTTCCTCTATAGATCTTCTGACTTTTCTCCTTACTAAAATCACGCCTTGGGGCAATAGATCCTCTCCCAGTCACTTGTCTCTCAGAATGTCTTTGACCACCATCTCTGCTATCATCCAAAAGGTGTTTGATTGTATTCTTATACTTGGCTTTGTTGTAGTTAACAATCTCACCTCTTGGATCATTGTTCTGTCTGTGTACACTGGTCCAGTTCAATATTTCTTCATAAGCCTGTCTGTCAGCGGATTCAACTAATGCACGATTTGGATTCTTCTTGAAAATCAACTCACAAAGTCCCAATGTAGCTGTGAAGGTCTTTTCTTCCTGATCTACAGGGTCAGTCAGCACAATTTCATCACCATTCTCTCCAAAAGTTGAATACTTATTGCCCAGGTAGTAAGCATTGTCTCTCACTCTTGCCCCAAAAGTGTCATCAAAATCGTCATTGTCCTTGCTCAATGATCCTCTAATGTAATCAGCTACCTGTTTTCCAGCTAGATCTCTTCTGAACTGTTGTACCATGACTTTCATTCAATAATTGTTCAACATTCTTATCATCATCCTGTCCATCTCCAGACAGCTCCTCATCACTGCTATCATCATATCCTCTACTCATATTATATTCCTCAACCTCATCCCCTTCAAATGCCTGCTTTCCTGCTTTCCATAGTTGCCGTCCAACTCCTGACGTGCCTGCCATTGGACTTGAAACTTCTCCAGTTCCATATGATTGAAATGTTGGTGACTCTTCATCAATGCTGGAGAGTTGGAGTTTATGTTTTGCTTTACTTGCACCAGTAAGTCCACACTTTGTATATGTGGCATCTTTAACAAATGGTGTTGTTGATGGAGTAGGATATGTGTGGTGTGTTGATGCTGCTGAGAAAGGACAATGTTCTGATGATAACAACTCTGGCTTGGATTGTCTCTGCCTACCCTTCACATGCCTGGAGCGCATTTTTATTCTAGGCTTCAGATACCTGGGACGCTTCTTGGATGCTCTTGAAGGAGGTAGTTGTGGTTGTTGAACTGGCATCTGTTGGAAGGTTTCGACTAGGTTGATTAGTGGCTCAGCTAGAAGTTTGAAGTGTTTCACATGTTTCTCTTCTGCAATCCGTCTACCCAGCATGATTTCCTTATGCCTCCTTTTGATTTCATGCTTCAACCTAGCAATCTCCAATATGGTAGGAGCAACCTCCTCCAATGTTGGCTTATGGTTCCTTTGTTTGATATACATACTGGTCAGTGTTTATCAGTATACTGAGATCTGAGAGTTTGAGCTCCACTATTTATACATTTTGGACCCATACCAAGTGCCGAGTGCCACTGACTGAACAGTGACTGAGCAGTGACTGATCAGTGACTGAACAGTGACTGAACAGTGACTGATCAGTGACTGAACAGTGACTGAACAGTGACTGATCAGTGACTGATCAGTGACTGAACAGTGACTGAACAGTGACTGATCAGTGACTGAACAGTGACTGAACAGTCACTGATCAGTCACTGATCAGTAATTGAACTGACTGACTGACCACTGAGTGGATGACCCTACCGTCCTGCCAAAGACATGCTGAATACTGGTGAGGATGGTCCATGTGGCAGGAGGAGCTAGGGTCATTGAGAATGCCCATGCTCAGCCGGCGGGACAATTGCCAGCCGCAGCAGGTCGACTGTTGGTGGTGGGATGGCAGCTGTCGGTGGGGCGACCGGTGGTAGTGGGGCGACCAGCGGCGGCCAGGCGACCGGTGGCGGATGACCGGCGGGGCGACCGGCGGGGCGACCGGCAGCTGGGCGACCAGCGGGGCGACTGGCGGCGGCCGGGCGACCAGCGGGGCGACCAGCGGTGGCTGGGCGACCGGCGGGGCGACCGGCGGTGGCCGGGCGACTGGTGCTGGGGTGACCGGCGGGGCGACCGGCGACGGCCGGGCGATCGGTGGCGGCCGGACGACCGGCGGTGAGGTGACTGGCAGTGGTGGGCCAGTCTATCCCACTACATACAAAAAATATATCCTCTGGTTCTGTTGATACTGAACTTTAATACTCACCTTTACCGCCTCGGAATCCAGCCTAGAACCTCCAACTTGGGAAGCTGACTTGCTAACCACTACACCATAGAGGATTTATGTTTAAAGACTTCAATTATATAGAATATGATACTTCTTTATACTAATGATAACGAATAATGTTGACAAGGAAGGTTATCACCACCACCACCACCACTTTTCTCTGTTTGGTATAAGACGGTTTGTCAGCACTGAGAGGTATTCCGTCTACTGCAACATGTTGTCAAACAGTGAGCTATGTCTGCGGGATGTAGTGATTGAGCTTGAGGAGGAGGAACTCATGGTATTATCTCGTTGACAGACATTTTCAATGATGCAGGACATTTGAGCCCTGAGTTCAGAGCCCCAAGTTTAGAGTTCAGAGCCTGAGTTCAGGGCCCTGAGTTCAGAGCCCGAGTTCAGAGTTCATAGCCCCAAGTTCAGAGCTCAGAGCCTGAGTTCAGAATTCATAGCCCCAAGTTCAGAGTTCAGAGCCCCGAGTTCATTTTTCTCCCTTTTTCCCCATTTATTCCCGATTTTATGTGTTTTTAATTTTTTTTCCCTATTCATTCCCGATTTTTTTTTGTTTTTTTTTTCTCAAATTCACAAAAATCACACACCCACACGTACTGGTGGCACACACACGTACTGGCGGCACGACTGCACAAGACACAATGTCCACTCCTTGCAGAACAACTCCTTTCATAGCCCCAGTTCAAGATCCTAAGGGATTTTTTTTCCCCTTCTTTCCCTTTTTTCCCATTTATTCCCGATTTTTTATGTTTTTTTTTAAATTTTTTCTTTTATTTATTTTTTTCCAATTTTTTTTTCATTTTTTTTCAAATTTTTTTTTAAATTTTTTTTTTAATTTTTTTTCTATTTTTTTTTATTTTTAATTTAAATTTTTTTTATTTTCTTTTATTTATTTTTTTTTCTTTTTATTTATTTTTTTTTATTTTATTTTTTTTTTAATTTTTTTTCTATTTTTTTTTATTTTTTTTTATTTTTTTTAAATTTTTTTTTTAAATTTTTTATTTATTTTTTTTTATTTTTTTTTTTAATTTTTTTTTTTTTTAGGTTTGGTTGACATGGATGACCTTGAGGTTAGGTTTGGATGACTTTGATGACCTTGAGGTTAGGTTTGGATGACGTGGATGACCTTGAGGTTAGGTTTGGATGATGTGGATGACCTTGAGGTTAGGTTTGGTTGACCTGGATGACCTTGAGGTTAGGTTTGGTTGACCTTGGGTGACCTTGAGGTTAAGGGGGAGTCTGGGGCACTTGTGCACCAGACTCCCCCTTTTTATACTACTGCTAGTAGATAATAAAGCATCTAAACTATTCGAAACAGAAACTCTTGGAATACATAAGAGTATTCTATCTTTTAAGATCAGTGTGTAACTCCATTCTATTAAAGTCTGTATACTATGCTTTGATAAATTCTATAGTGGAATATGGTCTGGCGTTGTGGAAAGGAGCATACACTGTTACCCTGAGGCCGTTAGTTGTTTTACAGAAATCTTCCATTCGCATTATCTCCTTCAAGGCAAAGCTGGATCACACAGCACCTCTCTTTAGAAAATTAGCCATACTTTGTAATAACCTAGCTGATTGACACGGACTACTTTAATTATGTAGTT
>NW_024095269.1:0-8040 GCF_014356525.2 Nilaparvata lugens
CTAACGATCTTCCTTCTATTTCTTTCCTATTCCCTGACCATACCTTTATCCCTTTTTTCTTCTTCATATCTCTATCCTCCTCTCCTTCTATGTCTTCTCCGTTATTCTCCATCCACGAGTTTTACGTTTCCTGTTCTTCTTCTCTCTCTTCTCCCTCTTCCACAACTTCTTCCTTTTGTTAGTGTTGGAATTCACCTACTGACACAAAAAACAAGAAGCTGCAAACCATTTCTGCCCACTCAGCATTTCTGCAGATAAAAGAAGCACAGCTTTATCATTTTTATATTTCAAGATTAAAAACTTCACACTCTTACGAGATTGAGTACTGTTTTTCCCAAGTTTTTGTGGACTCAGTGTAGATGATTAATAGTAGAGTGAAGTCCACGTTATAATGGCAGTATTCGATTAGTGCTACAGTTATAGTATCTTACGTCACATGGACGGGAAGGGCCGTTTTGCAGGCGAGAATGATGTTTCTAGTCGAGGCGTTAGCCTGGACTAGAATTTCATTCGAGCACTGCAGAATACATTCAGATCCAAGTAGCGTCGTACACTATTTTCTGTCATAACAATCTAAAAAATAATAATTGAGAAATAGAAAACTTACCTGCTTGAGCTGAAGTTGAACATTATGCATTCTATAAACATAAACTAGTTTACAAATTCCGAATCAGGAATTTTGTTGACAAAACTACCACCTAGAGCGCTGAAGGGGTTTTTTGTAGCAGTTTTGCTGTTCCTATTTCGGAACTAGGAAACATACTCGACTATAAAGAAAACATTTATGGTTTCATTACAGTAGAGTATGCTGTAAAGAGAATCATAATGTTTATTTGTTCTGCGAACAGCTGTTTACCTGCTTGATTTTATGCTCAGAAAACAGCTGAGATTGAATGACTATGACAAAAAAGTATAAACCTAAACTTTTCCTTCAAAACATAATTTAACAAAATCTTTCATAGGTTATTCCGAATAATTTATTATAGGTTATTCAATAATCTTAATAGGTTATTTCGAGTAATTGAAATCCAACCAATTTGAACTCCTGACCCTGTCACACTTACGCACAAACGAAAACCGACCTTGAGCATTATGCTACCTCTTTTTTATGATAATATGGATTGAAGTTGTTTCGGATGAATGGCTGTTGAATCTTCAGTGAAGTATCAATAACTGAATTGATTACTACTGTCAATAATGAATGAATCACTATTGAATACGAATGATTCACTGTTAGAAAAATGAATCAAATTCAAATTCAATTTATTTCTCAAAAAACATACACATTATAATAATCTAATATTAAAACATATAGAAATAATACAAGGAAAATAATATTACTATAAAAATGATCCAAAATGCAGTATATTTAGTTATGTCCATTTATGTTTAAGGAGTAGCCTACAAGGTAAATACCTGTGGCGTAGACCTAAGTTGCAGTAATATATTTATTCAATATAAACTAATGAATGATTCACTGTCAAAACAAATGAATTACTATCAATGAATAATGAATGAATGATTAAAAAGTAGATACTAACTGAACAATTACCTCTTCTTTTACAGGATTCAATAGCGAAGCTGCGTCCTCAGCAATTTTGAGTCCACTCAAATATTTAATCAAGTGAGTAAATATTTTTCCCCGTCATACTCCAGTTTTCAATGCTAACTAAACTGACAACACTGTGAACAAACATTTACTTGAGTGAGGTCCACGTTATAATGACAGTGGGGGAAAATAGGAGAACAGGGTTGCCGATTCTCTGCCTTGCCACTGCCTTCTTCAGAAGTGTTGATACCAGTATATCTGATGTAATATCAACTGGTCATTCTTGTTAAAAAAAAAATGGATTATTATATTCTACTCGCGCTTCACGCTCGGCAGGGGGCGAAGCCCCCTGCACCACCAGTTGGAAGAGTTAGCAGCCTCCGCGCTTCGCGCTGCGGCTGGGAGGCGGGCTTCGCCCCCCACACTTTCATGACTGAATAGTGTTGGGTAGCAGCATCCGCGCTTCGCATTCCGGCTGGGAGGCGGGCTTCCCCCGCACAATCGCCTTTTATCACTGTATAGTGTTGGATAGCAGCCTCCGCGCTTCGCGCTCCGGCTAGGATTTTTGTTCAAAATGATAGATTATTCTATTCTATTCGTTCATTGGTATTCGTATATTATCATTATTATTATTTATTTATTGTATAAAATACTATAATACAATTATGACATTGGAGGAAAAACTAGGTTAAGCCTGTACTATTTCTTTCCAAAAATTTTGATTTAATGTTAATGTTGTCCAGGAATAATGATTTGAAATTTTGAATTCTGATGGTTGATTTTATACTCTAAATGAATCACAGAATGTATCACAATAAATTAAAAACTTTGAAAATATTGCACTTATTTAAAAAATTTGATTATGAAATCAAAAACCTACTCACTGTTTGTTATTCACAGCTGAATATAGAAAATTGTCCATAGAAGGTAGTTGATACCTGTATATCTATGTAATATCAACTGTTCATTCTTGTTCGGATTATCAATAAACTATATCATTCTACTTAACCAGGAAAATATTTTCAAATGATTAAATGATAAACGTTCATGATTGAGGCTGAATATATTGTTGATCAATATTATATTTCTTCAATGTTAAAACTCGATCTGGTAACATTGCGGAGCTAGAAAGGATAATCGTTAAACGCCAATATTACCGTGAAAATCAGACTATAGAATTATTCATCATAAATCAGCTGTCTAGTGGACTATAATACTACCCGTTCAAAAACATCGAACATCTGAAAATGTATCTTTCCATCACGTTAGTAGACAGTTGACTAATTAGTGATACTACCGTTCAAAAACATCGAGCATCTTGAAAATGTATCTTTCCATCACCGTTAGTAGACAGTTGACTACCCGTTCAAAAAACTCGAGCATCGTTGAAATTGATCTTCCATCAACGTTAGTAGACAGTTGACTATTTATAATACTACCCGTTCAAAAACATCGAGCAATCTTAAAATGTATTTCTCCATCAACGTTGTAGACAGTTGCAGCCAGACCTGATAACAGCGCTCACAACTCACATTCCGGGACGACACGTCACGGTACGATAGGACAGAAAGCTCGATATTTATTTAGGATTTCTACTAGACATTTAAATTGATGAAATATTTATTTTTTTTTGAGAAACATAACAACAGGTCAATGTAACTAATGAGCGCGAGGTCTACTGTTCACAGAACTACTAGTTTATATTATTTCTAATTGATAAAGGAGGATCTGGCAACATTGCGGAGCTGAAAAGATTCGTTATCTGCGTTGTCGAATGATAGACAAGGATAGCAACACCGATGTTAATCATGTACTGCCATTATAACGTGGACTCCACTATATTTGACAAATTTGACCGCGCGACTACTAACAAACTTGAGCCTCAAATTCATGCGTGACGTCACAAATTCATGTACATGACATTACATACTCATGTGAACTTACTCTCATGTGTACGCTGACTTATGTAAACTTATGTAGGCCACGTCGTGATAGTGACGTCACGATTATCAGCATTGTGAATGTTAAGCTAATGGAAGTTAGCCTATAGAAAAGTCCCACGTTATTATATCATTATTTGATCAACATTGGTGTTGCTATCCTTGTCTATCATTCGACGAAACAGATAGCGCTATCCTTTCCTAGCTCTGCTACGTTGCCAGATCATCCTTAATCAATTTAGAAATAATATATATAACTTAGAGAAAGTTCATACCCATAGCTTCAATAATGATGAGGAACTAAAACTATAACTAGTAGTTCTGTGAACAGTATACCTCGCGCTCAGTAAGTTACATTGACCTGTTGTTATGTTTTCTCAAGAACTAATAGATAGTTATTTATCAATTTAAAATGTCTAGAAAAAATCCTAAATGAATATAGAGCTTTCTGTCCTATCGTACCGTGACGTGTCGTCCCGGAATGTGAGTGTGAGCGCTATTATCAGGTCTGGCTGCAACTGTCTTCAACGTTGATGGAAAGATACATTTTCAAGATGTTCGATGTTTTTGAACAGGTAGTATTATAAATAGTCAACTATCTACTAACGTTGATGGAAAGATACATTTTCAAGATGTTCGATGTTTTTGAACGGGTAGTTGACCGAGCGAAGTGAGGTCTAAGATTGAAGTCGACGGTTTAGCATTTCTCTTAATGTTTGAATGTTTAAATGTTTATATGTTTTTATGTTGCGCATTTACGGCGAAACGCGGTAATAAATTCTCATGAAATTTAACAGGTATGTTCCTTTTTTAATTGCGCGTCGACGTATGTACAAGGTTTTTGAAAATGTTGCATTTCAAGGATAATATAAAAGGAAAAAGGATCCTCCTTCATACGCCAATATTAGAGTAGAAATCAGACTATAGAATATTATTCATCATAAATCAGCTGACAAGTGATTACACAGATGTGTGGAGAAGCCAGTCTATTGCTGTATTTCCATAATAATGATAATAATAAGATAGGAAATTAATTAAGATAGGAATAATAATAAGACCTTATTTCCATAAGGTATATAGTTTTAATCAGGTACTTGTGGATGAGAATACTGCGTGAGGTCTACTGTTCACAGAACTACTAGTAAATAGTCAACTGTCTACTACGTTGATGGAAAGATACATTTTCAAGATGTTCGATGTTTTTGAACGGGTAGTATTATAGTCCACTAGACAGCTGATTTATGATGAATAATTCTTTAGTCTGATTTTTACGGTAATTTTGGCGTATGAAGGAGGCTCCTTTTTCCTTTTATATTATCCTTGAAATGCAAAAATTCCAAAAACTTGTATATACGTCGACGCGCATTTAAAATGGAACATACCTGTCAAATTTCATGAAAAATCTTTTACCCGCTTTCGCCGTAAATGCGCAACATAAAAACATATAAACATTAAGAGAAATGCCAAACCGTCGACTTGAATCTTAGACCTTACTTCGCTCGGTCAATTAATTATTGACAAAGTATTTGAATTATTGAATGAAAAATACTAAGAAATTGTCGAAAAACCACTGATTTATTGATAATTAGAAAGACCGGTTTCGGTTATTACACCATTGTCAATCTCTGATAAACTAAAACTAAATACAAGAGCAGCAGAATTTATACTAGTAGGCGAGTACTGCTATTGGTCGAGGGCATGAACGCCTGCCATTGGCCTAGCTAGAAAGTCTCCTCCCCCTCAACGGTGTGACAAAATGGCGGCTTAAGCAACAGAATGCCATGTTAATAAAATTTACTTTTAGTACAAAATAAGAACCAAGAAAACAATGTGAAAGAGAATAAAACAAATATGTAAATGAAAAACTATTGACAATGTATGCTTACATGTTTATGATAAAACTAAATTCGTAGTGTTGTACTGGTTGAAATGAATCTGGTCATTTAAACTATACTGGGGATTTTCCTTAATACTCTTGTTATTTCTAAAGCCTCTAGAATATTCAAAGATCTGCCTTTGTTATTAACATGCAGAAACTCAACATTCTCCTTAACCGTGAACTTGTGATTATTTGTTATCAAATGTTCTGCAAAGTTAATTCCCCATTTGTTTATTCCAATCTCTGATGTTTTCTTTATTTATTCTACTTTGAAACTTCTACCAGTCTGACCCACGTAACAAGCATTACAATCATCACATTCAAGTTTGTACACCCCGCTTTTATCCCAATATCATTTTGTCTTTACTCCAGCTAAATAGACTATTTAAAATCGGTTGGTCTTGAAAGCAACATGAATCCATTCCTCTTCAATTCCCTACCTCTTATCAGATACAAGGCCTAAAATGGGATGTTATCCAAGTCTTCTCCTCACAGTTTGAGCCTACAAAGCTAGAATTGATTGAATTTGTCTATTAATTTTACTCAATAATCTGTTCCCCATACTTCCTTCATACCCATTTGTGACAGCTATCTGTTTAATTTTAGTGATCTCAATATCAAAATCATGTATGAGTGCTCATAAAATCATATGTAGTGCTCTATAGACCATGCTATTGAAAGCAGCAAGTTTGTGAGAAATAGGATGACAAGAATGAAGAGGAATGATAACATCAGTATGGGTTGGTTTTCTGAAAATAGAAAACTTGTGAAAACCAGTGCTATGATCTATTCTTGAATCTAGAAAATTCAATACACAATCCTGTTCTATCTCTACAGTGAATTTTATACTCTGATGTAATCCATTCAGATAGGAAAGAAAATTGTCTAGTTGTCTGTTACTTCCTTTCCATAAGCAAATAATATCATCAACATATCGAAACCAGTAAACAATTTTATCTTTGAAATGACTATTTTCAATGATTCTACTTTTTAACTTATCCATAAATATTATTTATGTGGTTTTTTGACAATTTCTTAGTCTTTTTCATTCAATATGAATAATTACCACAATATCAACTTCTCAACTACACAAAAAAAAGTATTTGAACTTGATAATTGGAATTTATCATTCAACATTGACAAAAATATATTTTATTGACGAATGTGAATGAACAGTTAATATTACACCAATAAACCTGTATCAGCTACCGTCTAAAAAAGGGATCGACAAGACAGAGTATCGGCACCAATGATCTCCCATCTTTCTCCACTGCCATTATAACGTGGACCTCACTATAGTACTTCTTCACAATCAAAAGTAAAACAATATCCCTGTCTCTCTTGAACTGAAAAACATAGTATATCCACAGACACAATCTGAAAAACGTTTTTGAAATACAAGCAATCCAACCGAAGGACACCTCGCTTCTGTGTGTGCAGCTCTATTTGAACACGTGTGTTACAAAAACCTCGTTCTCATTAAATCTTGAATAAACTGTGGGGCACTGTTTCAAATGACGTGGAAACGTGGTGTTCTATTGAAAGGTGGAACAGGATAAGGTAACAGGAATGGTATAGGGAACGCTGCAAAGTTAGGGAAGCAATTCAGTCTGAAAGCTATAAGGGGTCTGATTTGTGTGCTGTATTGGAAAATAAAAGACATTGTATTAAACTCGTATAGAGTGCCGTGTGGTGGTATTCTATGGTATCTTCTTCTCTCTTCATTTTCTACTTGTTTTTCTCATACATATTCTTCTCCTTTTCTTCATCCAATTCTCTGTTTCTCCTCTCTCACTGTCTTCACTCATTTTTCTCATGCAAACTCTTTTCCTCCTCTCACTTATTTCTTTCTGCTCTTTTTCATATGTCTTCACTCATTCTTCTCTAACATACTTTCCTTCTCTTCTTCATCTTCTTCTCTCTCATTGTACATTTTACATCACGAGGTCTAGGAATGCTCTAAGACAAGATGCTCATAGAACGTCTTTTTTCCAAGGTAGTCCTGATCACATGAGCAGGAAAATATTGAACTCTCTCCCACCTGTTATATCTGAGATTGACTCTAAAGTTTTGTTAAAGATTGAGTTAAAGGATTGGCTGATCGAAAAATCCTTTTACAGTATAATGGAATTTTTTGAATTGAGACATTTTAAAAATGATGTGATTCTTGCCATCTTGGCAGCGAATTGAATTATTTCTTGTTATTCAAATATCTTAATACTTTTTACAATGTAATTTACAATTGTCACTATGTATTTGACTTGTGTCAATATTGTATTATTGTACAATGCATGACATCAATAAAATTGAAATTGAAATTGAAATTGATTTCTCGTTTAAAATAATCATTATATTTTAAGAAGCATGAAATTATATTTTTCATAATGATTTTCATAATAAAGATGGAATATTTTGTTGATCAATTATTAATTCTACATTGTTAATAACCGACCTGGCTACAGATCAAAGCGAGAAAGAGATAGTGATTTTTGCTTGTTGTATGATAGACAAGGATAAATTGTGGTCCACCCTATTATGGCAGTGGATGAAGATAGAAGAATAGTGATGCCGATTCTCTGCATCAATTAATTATATTTCTACACTGTCAAAAACATCATTGACATCGTTGTGGACCTAGAAAAGGATAGTACCACCGGCTTTGTCAAATGATA
>NW_024095270.1:0-8264 GCF_014356525.2 Nilaparvata lugens
CATTATATTTTAAGAAGCATGAAATTATATTTTTCATAATGATTTTCATAATAAAGATGGAATATTTTGTTGATCAATTATTAATTCTACATTGTTAATAACCGACCTGGCTACAGATCAAAGCGAGAAAGAGATAGTGATTTTTGCTTGTTGTATGATAGACAAGGATAAATAGTGTGGTCCACCCTATTATGGCAGTGGATGAAGATAGAAGAATAGTGATGCCGATTCTCTGCATCAATTAATTATATTTCTACACTGTCAAAAACATCATTGACATCGTTGTGGACCTAGAAAAGGATAGTACCACCGGCTTTGTCAAATGATAGACAAGGAAAGCAAAACCAAAGTTGATCAAATACTGTCATTATAACGTGGACCTCACTATAGTGAGAGCGGAATGACGTCACTCGTGATGACGTCACGGACGTTCACCTTGTTACAATCAATATGGGAGTGGCCAAACACATACAGACCGCTGGGCACAATCGGTGAATTCCAGATAGAGGAAGAGTAAGAGGAAGAGGAAGAGGAATGGTAGACATATTTGTGGCTAAATAGTGTGATAAGGAGCTGACATGGCAGAAAGATGACCCTATTAAGTTGGGAGAAGGAGGAGATGGAGGAGATGGATGAGGAGGAAGTGAAGGAAGTAATGAAAGAGGAGGAGGAGAAGGAGGAGGTGAACGAGGGGTTGGAGTAGGAGTAGGAGGAGGAGGAAAGGAAAAGGAAGAAGAGGAGGAGGATGAGTAGGAGAAAAAGGTGAATAAGCAGTAGAAGATGGAGAAGGATGAGGTGTTTGAAAGGGTGTGGCGGAGAAGTGGGAGGGAGAGTAATAGGAGTGGAAGGGGAAGGAAGAGTAGGAGAAGTAGGAAGAGGAGTTTAAGGAGGAGAAGAAGGAGGAACAGAAGTAAGAAGAGAAGGAACAGAAGAAGAAGACCAGTAAGAGGGAGAGGGGTAGGAGGAGGATTAGTGGGAGGAGTGGGAAGAGGAGAGAAGAAGGAAAAACAGCGGTAAGAAGAGATGGAACAGGAGAAGAAGAAGAGTGGGATGGTGAGTGGGAGAAGGAGTAGAAGGAGAAACAGGAGGAGAAGGAGGTGGAAGAGAAAGAGGACTAAAAGGAGAAGGAGAAAGAGGAGTACCAAAGGTGGTGGAGGAGGAATAGAAAGAGGAGGAGTAGTAGAAGAAGGAGGAGAAGGTGGTGCTGAAGAAGAAGAGAAGTGGGTTTGAGAGGGGTCGGCGGAGGAGGAGTAGAAGGAGAAGCAGAAGTAAGAGCAGGAGGAGAAGGAGGTCTGAAAGGTGAATGAGAAAGAGGAGGAAGAGGAGAACGAGGAGGAAAGGATGGAAGAGGACGATAATATGTAAATATTTTAATATGTGAATATTTCTCTTTTTCTATTCAAGAATGAACAGTTACCGTCCATAGAAGGCATTGACAAGACAGAGGATCAGCAATGTTTTTCTCCCATCTTTCTGCCTGTCATTATAACGTGGACCTCACTCTAGTTACCTTGGCTGTTCCCGTGTTGCATTCTGTTGCATGTCGAATGATACAGTATCACGGTGGTTTGTAGCATGTTCATTGCCTGCGCTATCTAGCATCATTTTATACAACTACATTAAGCTTTTCTCTACTCAATTTTCCGTCAGTGTAACTTTGTTCACTGCTTTTCATCAAATTTGAAGATGATTTTTACAAAATTTACTATCAATAAACCTTCTTTGATGCGTGGAGAGCTTACAAAATGGATTTCAATGCATTTGGTACGGAATACATCACTGGAACTGACTTCAAAGGTGCTGCCTCTCGCCAGAGTTTTGTGCAAATGTTTGTATGGAAACGCACTGAACAACCAAAATTATTCCAAAATTATCAGTTATTAAATATTTCATTAAATATTTTTTTGGAGGATCATTGTGATTTAAAGTAATTAATCATTACTTTCGCGGTGATTCCATATTTCAATCATTGAAGCGAATTCTTTTCTCCTACTGAATCAGTGAATGACATTGAAGGAACATTAGAGCTCGGTTGTCGCTCGATAGGCAAAACGCTCGCTTTGCCAGCCTCGTACGGGAACGCGCCAACTATATTGAGGTCCAAGTTATAATGACAGTATTTGATCAACTTTGGTTTTGCTATCCTTGTCTATCATTCGACAAAGCCGGTGGTACTATCCTTTTCTAGGTCCACAACGATGATAATTATGTTTTTGACAGTGCAGAAATATGATTAATTAATGCAGAGAATCGGCATCGCTATTCTTCTATCTTTATCCACTGCCATTATAAGGTGGACCACACTATAGTCTCCCCAACAGGAAGGCTACTTGCACACACACCGATTTTTGGACGGCCGATTTTTTACCACCTGATTAAGGCAATATTCTAGTAATGGCATATTCACATTAAGTGCAGATTACGGGATCTTTATTTGATAATAAATTATTGGTAATCAGAATGAATTATGGCTTCTATGTTTTGAAAAGATGCTTAAAAGGGAAATTGGTTTATATAGTTATTTTTACTTTCCTTGCCCTATTACCATAGGTAAGGAAAGTATTGCTTTCCGAAAAAAAATTAAGGTACCCCAATTTCTATACGTTCTATACGTAAGGTCCCCTGAGTCCAAAAAAAGTGGTTTTGGGTATTGGTATGCAAGTAGTATTGGTATGGGTATTGGAGTTGGCAGGCCTGGACCGCCTGTGATGTTTCAAAGTTGTATCTGTTCCGAAACTTTTACGTAACTTAAAGTATTACTCACGTTATAGAGAAAAATCAGAAAAATTAAATAATTGATTTTATAATTTTTATAGCCTACCTTAATCCAATCCTTCTCGCCGTTCTCTAGGAAGCCGTGCGCTATGAAGTAGACCTTATGTGTAGGCATGAGGTAGGACCTGTAGATGGTCCTGGGGTTGGTGTAGACCAGCTGTTGACAGACGTGCCGGTTGTGCCTCGTGTACAGACAGTACTTGGGACTCACTTTCTCGGGCGGCTCTGGGTATTTGGAGACGGGACGCGACACATCGGTCCATGGCGGGTTGATTGAGTAGCAACCCAGGTTGTCGTAGCATTTCACTGCCACGTCTGTCAAAAATTTATAAAAATAATAGGTAAACAAATTATAATGAAAAATAATTTAATGGATAAGAATAGATAAATAAATACATTTAATATTGTAGTATAATAGTTACAAAATGTCCCATGAAAGGTGTAACTGCCGAAGACCACTAATTCTACATGAAATTATCAACAAGAATTTTTAGTAAAATTTTCTTATATCGACCTTAGTTTTCGAGATTTATAGAATTTTCAATATTTTTGAAAAACTTCAATAATTTATTAAGATATAGATTTTTCGATATTTTTAAAAAAATATCGAACAATAATTAGGAAATTATTAAAACTTTATTAATAATTAATTCTTATTTCATCGTTTCAAAAAAAAAACAATCGTCAATAATTAGAACACTGTCAGTCAAAATCTAATCATAAGGATATTGTTGGAAAGAGCAAGACATTTTCAATAAGATTCATATAATTTATTAATTTTGTTTGATATTTTTGAACTTTTTATGAGCGCTCAAATTTGAAAAAGTAGGCCTACATTTGTCGAGTTTAAAGCCAAATTTCAAACAGTTTGTACGCTCATAGAAAGTTCAAAACCGTCAAACAAAGAACAATTTGTATGAATTTTATTGGATTTTTTTCTAATCATATCCTTAGAATTAGAATTCTTCTTCAGAGTAAGCACATATATCCAGCAGTTCTTTCCTAATTGTTACAGTTTTTTTAAACTGAATTCAGTAAGGTACAGTTAGGACCAGTGGTATCCGTGTGTAAAGCAAACTGGGGAGTCACCAATGGTATGCAGGCTGGTGAATTCATCAATTACATTAGGATACCAGAATGGGACACCAGTGGTGTACGTGTGTGAGCAAACTGGGAAACCTGTGAGACACCAATGACAATCCTTATACGTTAAAATATTCTTTTGAAAAAAACGAATGGCAGAGTGCGAAACCTGTAAAAAGTAAATTCGTATGGCTTTCGTTGGTGGGGAGTCCCTTGCGGGAAGGTCCCACCGCCTGAATATATAATTTAAGCCATCAATGGACCTTAAAAATGTCATACGGGACCGACAATTTAACATGCCCATCCGATAACATGTGAAACCTGTGAGACACCCGTGACAATCCTTAGACGACGTAAAAATGCATTTGGAAAAGACTAATCGCAATTACTTTACAGTAAGGCAATAAACTTTATACCCAAATTAACATGTGATCTGAACAAAAATACCCTACAAGTGCAGGTTTGATTTTTATATTGAAAAATACTTCAATATTGTGTCAAAAATGTAAATTTAGTTTATATGAAAGGTGACGCCAACTCACAGATTTCTGGGAGAAATGCTTGGATTGATAGAGCATTTGCCAAAACGTAACAAGATAGCACAATCATCCGTTTATCTAATTCAACTCTTCTACTGTTTCTAACATATAAGGATTTAAATACCATCTTCAGGTTTGTTACCGTACGTATACAAGTTGACAGTTTGAAAGACTATACTGGTACTGTTTGTTATTAAACTTGCGATAGCCGCGGTGTCAAAATTTTAGTAGAACGGTACAGTAATATTTATAATCAACTTTACAATTTTACGATGGTTTTTTATTGAATAACTACTTGACTTGATTAAATACTGTTCTCGTCGATTGAAACTATAAAATCATTGAAAAATAATGAGCTTTCAATGAAAATCACGTTGTTTTACGAGTGAATTCACACAGCAAGCTATGTTTTGTGTTGCATAGGGTAGGTCTAGAAACCTCTAAAATTTTATTTATTCATTCATTGAACAAAACAATATAATTTATTTGATCTTGTGAATATTACATTCGCAGTATTTTTCATTCATTTATACATCAAACGTTGACAGATCATCAATATTCATTAACAATTTGAAACCATGAATGTACGTATTTCCAAAGTCCCAACATTGATCTACATAATCTGATTTACTAAAGTAAAAAAATCTGATTTGATTTGATCTACAATGAGACTTTTTCTCAAAGTTCAACACTTGAATGACGAAATTCAAGACTTTTACTTCAGTGTAAGATCAAGAGTAAAAGTTATAAACAAGACAAGTTCAAATAACTCATAATGAAATTTCCAATCATCATTTTTCTAACAATATTTGTGTTAATTTGAAACAAAGAACACGTACTACACATACCAATTACTACTTGCAGTTCTAACGAACCAGAACCAAACTAATGAGTTATTTGTTAAACATGGGAGAATGAACAGATAATTATTGACATATTATTTGCTGAGACCGGAAACATTTATGGATATTTCAATAACTACTAAAATACTAATTAAGAGTTTTAATAAAGATTCTAGTGGGGAATATTTAAATTTTCCATTAGCTTTAATACCGTTAGTATTCATCAAATGAAATGAATTAATTTATTCATTATTTATTTAATAATGTTCTGTTTGAACAGAACTTTTAGCCAATTAAATGAAAAAGACCAAGAAATTGTCAAAAAACCACAGATTTATTGATACTTAGATACTTTTAGCCAAAATGGACATGAAGAAAAATTTAGATGAAAACAGACAACATGTAATCACAACTAGTTATTCAACCCATACCTTGTTATTCAAATCAGATGAAACAAATTCATTTAAAATACCATACATCGAAGTTATAGTAAGCTATTTTTAGATGGGAATATGGAATACTATACAATACTATAGTAAATAAGTATTTAAAGGGACAAAATCTGAATATTACTCAACAGATAACTTGAAAATCCTATCTAAAAATAAACACTATATCAGAAAAATGAACCAATTTATTTTTAATATAAATATATCTAATGAAGGGGTTATCATACTTGAAGGATGACATTCATTTGAGAATAGAACAATCAAGTTATTATCAGACATATAAAATTAAGAAAGTCAAGTTACTCTACAAAAAAAACAAGATTGAGTACAGCTTTTCCCAACATTTAGATTGCATTTTCAAATAACTTACTCCCATCATCAGTATGCATATTATAATTTCCCCAGAAACCTGTAATATATTGGAATTGGATTTACATTTTTTTTTTAATTTACAAAAAGTTGATGAAATGCACAAAGTTCACAAAAGCACACTCAATTCATTCCCTGCAAAGAAACTGAAAATAAAATTGGCAACTTTTACTTGAAAAAAGCTATAATAAAAAATAAGATTGATAAACTTTATTGAATAAGCTGTATTCTCTCAGCCAGTCATCCAAAAGAACATAACTAAAAAAATGTTTGAAACATAAATTTGTTTTTTTTATAAGGATGATGAAGATGATGAGTTGATCAAATGTTTTAGGTGGGTTCCGTACTACCGAAAAGCAATTTTGCAGTTCATAGCTGTCAGTTAGCAGAACTAGCCTCAAGCGGACACCGTTCCAACCGAGGAACTGATAGCACGTTGCTAATCCCAATCTGTGCGATAGGATAGTTCTGCTTGTGATGACAACCACTCACCAAAAAAATAATTTATGTTTGTGAAATGAGTTATTAATTGAGAATTATTAAAAAACAGAAATGCAAGCCTGATCCAGCAGTTATGTGTAATGATTTCAGTACTGTTTGAAAAGCATTGTTTCATTGAAAATTGATAAAATTTATTAATTTTTTCTTCAATTAATGAGAATTTTTCAAGGTTCGTGAAGTATTCAAATTTATTGAAATGAATTTTGAAGTATTTAAAGAATGCTGGCCTGATCAAGCAGTGATAAAATGATATCATACAATATTGTGCATCCACATGAGATTTACACATAAAACTGATAAAAATAGAAACCGAAACCAAAAACTCGAATAAAATAAAACAATAGCTCGCAACATAAATGAATAAAACCAACTCCTCAAAATAAAATAATTATAAGAAGCTTGCGACCCAAACACAAATTTGCAGAATGTGTTTTAGGTACTTACTATCAACATTACTGGGACGGTAATGGAAATAAATGTTTATTCTACTATTTTTAAATTCTGGAACATAGAAATTTCAAAATTAATTAGGTGGAATAGCTTTCTTCATTACAAGTTTTCAATAACAAGTTACAAAAAGGAACAATACAGATTGACGGACAAATTACCTAAACACAAATTTGAATAAATATTTTCATAATAATTCACCTAATGATTATTATTTTCCAGCAGTTTTGAATATATATCACATTCTTCTTTACACTATCCATATTATTTATCAGTTTTGAATATATATCACATTCTTCTTTACACTATCCATATTATTTATACTATCACAATATTCAAGATTATTTCTTGAGTGATTACGTATTCCATCAATTCATTGAGAATTATTTTTTGAAATAACTAATGTTACTGTCTATAATCAATTATGACGATAATTACTATTGTATTTTTAATATATTGCACTTCATTCATGTCAAATTCATACTACTTATTAAAAGAAGATTAATTTATAAGCAAAATTATAATTTGCTGAATATGAATTGATATTGGAGAGCTTTTCCATAATTGAAAAAACACAGTTTTAATTTTGCAATATAATTTTGCATCATACATCAATCTATTTCACATCCACATAAATTTAAAAATCAAAACTGTTTTTTTTTAATAATTAATTGGCTTACAATGCAAACAAGGATTGACATGTTTATTTTTTTATTATAACTTATTATAAGGTAAGGTAAATGGAAATTAATAATAGATTACACAAATTATAAATTTTTTCCTGTTGATATACAGTAACTGTTGTTACAGTATTACATGGTTGGGTAAAAAATCATTTTATTTTATATTATATGATTAAATGATAAAATCAATGATTCAATAAGAGATTTCAATTACTGTATTGCCCTTTCTTCAACTTTCTCTATTTCTTCTTACAACTCCTCTATTCAAAACACATTCATCTAAAACTAAAATTGGAGACCTATTTCTAATACAATTCATACAAAGAAAAAATGAAGACATGAGCGATGCATTTTTACCAACGATAAGAATGATTTGTTTAATAGAATGAGATCAATTGGTAGGGAAACCCACTAACGCAAGTACTTCTTAATTAATTCAACATTGAACTATTGTTTTTTCAAATATAATTTGACGTAAATTACACTTGAGATCAAAACTTTTCAAGCAAAAAATTGTTTTGTAAGTGAATTTTGTAGTTTCTTTTCCTTGAAGGGAAGTAATTTTAATTAAAAACA
>NW_024095271.1:0-7655 GCF_014356525.2 Nilaparvata lugens
CTTTCTCCACTGCCATTATAACGTGGACCTGACTCTAATTCGAAGCACCTCCGCTTCGCTGAACAGAATTAAAATAATTGAAAGTCGTTTCAATTTTATTGGTGATGCAAATTTGTGACAGAATCCGCCCTGAGACAAGATCAAGGCAAAGTCTAAAGAACCGGTTTCGTCTAAATTGGACACCTTAAGATTCATAGTCTCTAGATTTTATTATATCACGGTTTTTTAGCAAAACGGATGCTGGAAGTTCAAACTTTATTATCGTTTTTGACGATCAAACAAACATTTTTGTGTAGTTGAGAAGTTTATATTGTGGTAATTATTCATATTGAATTTCTTAGTATTTCATTCAATCAAACACTCACAATCCGTATACCTATAGTTTCTTTGTAGTTCCATGAGATTACACACTCAAAACTTGTGCAGTATATCTGTAGTTTTGATTTGTATAGTTTTATGAGCTTACATACTTTAAACTCCTATGAAATATATATACATTATACTTTGTATCTACTTTCTGTAGTTCTTGAATATTACACACAAAATATGCTTTGTGTGAATATCTTTATTTTCCCAGTTCTGTAAGCTCGAGTAGAATATCTATATTCGTGTGGAATATATATTTTCCCAGGTCTGTAAGCTCGAGTAGAATATCTATATTCGTGTGGAATATCTATATTTTCCCAGTTCTGTAAGCTCGAGTAGAATATCTATATTCGTGTGGAATATCTATATTTTCCCAGTTCTGTAAGCTCGAGTAGAATATCTATATTCGTGTGGAATATCTTTATTTTCCCAGTTTTGTAAGCTCGAGTAGAATATCTATATTGTGTGGAATATCTATATTTTCCCAGTTCTGTAAGCTCGAGTAGAATATCTTATTCTCTCACCACTTTTGAAAATCAAACACTTTAGTGGATATCCAAAGAATATATATATATATTATATATATATTGCTATAATGCCTATATCTATCCAATCTATCTAGAATATCTTTATTTTTTGTCATTTTTTTTTATATCAAGCCTGAAATTCAGTCAACAAAGCATAAAACGCTGCCGATTACTATGATTATAAAAATGGCCAAAATGAGAGATGGTTTCAACCAGGGGCATTTTCCTTTTTATAGTTTTGTACTTTCGTTTCAAGTTTTTTTTTATCCAAAATCATTTCTATTCTGGTTTATACGGTTTTAAAAATTCCAGCAGTTCATAGATTCTTTAGCTCATCTCTGCTGTTTTTCCAGCGTGTCTAATCTATACTATAAAGAGTTAAGAACTGGCTTCTACACGTACGGGATAGGAAAATTAGGTTTGACGCATCATCACGTCCTGAACTACTGGACTGATTAACTTGAAATTTTGCATATAGATTTCTAATTAACACAAGATTGTTATAGGTATATTTTCAATTCTCCAAGATTTCAATACGTCAAGTTTTTAGTTTGTCAAGATTTAAAATAGACCATTGCGGAGCATGGGTTACCTGCTAGGCATTTCTAAAAATATAAAATGATGGGTTCTTTGTCATGTTTTTGAACACAAATTGATAGATGATGCTCTATTTCAAGAGTCTTGTGCAGGATCAAATTATTCCTGAATTTTGTGTCTCATCACAAACTGCTTATTATCAAATCAAGTCTTGGTAGTAAATAGATCGACTAGCAGTCAAATTCTTTAAAAAAGGAATTATTCACTTACTGTGACATGACATGTCCGCCATATTCTAGTTGTCAACCATGAAGAAAATCATGTATTGAAGAAATTTGACTCCTATAATGAGGTCCCGTTATAATGGCAGTGGAGAAACATAGGAGAGCAACGTTGCTGATCCTCATTCTTGTCAATGCCTTCTATACGGTAGCTGATACAGGTTTATTGATGTAATATTGACTGTTCATTCTCGTTTGGAATAATCAATTATATTTCATCAAGCAAGAATATATTTTTCAATAATTTCATTATGAATTTTCATATTAAGATAAATCATTTTGTTGATTGATTATTAATTCTATATCGTTGAAAGACGATCTGGCAACAGAGCGAAGCGAGAAAGAGATAGCGCTATCCGCTTTGTTGAATGATAGACAAGGATAGCAATACAATTGCTAATCAACACTCCATTATAACGTGGACCTCACTATAGGACGGTTGGCTTGAGGGAACATTGAAAATCGTGACATAAACGCCATTTGTCATAGTAGATCTTTTCTTTAGGTTCTGTACAGTCCAGCTCATCACTTTATCTGGAAAAAGTATTTGTTTTTTATGAGTCTATTAAGGGGATCATCTTAATATTCTCGAAGTTTAAGATATTTCGATCATCAGATTCCTTGCAAAAAGCACACAATATTTTATGGAGAAAATATCACCCACTGTAGCATGAACCAGTTTTTGAAGGGATAATACTCTTCTTTAAACAAAAAGACATCTATTTTTTATGAAGTAGAATACTAGTAGTTCTGTGAACAGTAGACCTCACGCAGTATTCTAATCCACAAGTACCTGATTGGAACTATAGATCTTATGGAAATACAGCAATAGACTGGCTTCCCACACATCTGTGTAATCAATTGTCAGCTGATTTATGATGAATAATTCTATAGTCTGATTTTTACTCTAATATTGGTGTATGAAGGAGGCTCCTTTCTCCTTTTATATTATCCTTGAAATGCAAAATCTACAAAAACCTCGCATATACGTCGACGCGCAATTAAAAAAGGAACATACCTGTCAAATTTCATGAAAATCTATTACCGCGTTTCGCCATAAATGCGCAACATATAAACATTTAAACATTAAGAGAAATGCCAAACCGTCGACTTGAATATTAGACCTCACTTCGCTCGGTCAAATATTAAGGAAAGCATCTCCAATATTTTTCGATGACAAATTTTAGATCATCGATTTTCTGCACAACATGCAACTCAGTATTCTATTGCATAAATATCACCAAATGTAATAATATGAACCAGTTTTTTAAAGGGCTTACAAAGGGCAAACACACGTCTTATATAACGAGAATGAACTTTAAGTTTGAGATGCTACACAATTTATAAGCGGTTGGATCCAGTCACAATAAATTATAAGCTGACCAATAACCAGCGTCTGTTGCCTATAATAACTCCTGGAGGGAGGACCCATCCATGGTCAAGATCTATAGTCTGATCGCCTAAGTTATAGAGCCTAACTTGGCCTAAGTTATGCATGTGGAACAATCTAGAAAAAACGCGATAGCAGAATATTTTTGAATTCTTTTTTTTGCTCTCTGCTCTGCTCTCTGCTAGAGTAGAGAACCGATGATCTGAATTTCAAATTAGTTTTCGGTTTCAATCGAAGAGAGAAGAGCATTCAAGGGGAAGGAGGAGGAGAGAAAAAGAAGAAGAAGAAGAAGTAGAAGAAGAAGAAGAAGAAGAAGAAGAAGAAGAAGAAGAAGAAGAAGAAGAAGAAGAAAAGAAGAAGAAGAAGAAGAAAAAGAAGACGAGACAAGAGAAGAAGAAGAAGAAGAAGAAGAAAAAAAAGAAGAAGAAGAGAAGAAGAAGAGAAGAAAAAGAAGAGAAAAGAAGAAGAAGAAGAAGGATAAGGAGAAGAAGAAGAAGAAGAAGAAGAAGAAGAAGGAGAAGAAGAAGAAGAAGAAGAAGAAGAAGAAGAAGAAGAAGAAGAAGGATAAGGAGAGTCGAAAGAAGGGAAAGAAGAAGCGGTGTAAAAAGAAGAAAAACGTTTTCGATGTCGGCGGCAGTCAAACGACGCGACGCTTCTGAAAGGTCAAGATACTAGTACTTGTTCTGGGAGAATAAAAGTAAAAATAAAAAGGAGAAGATGAGAGTGTAGTGGAAGAGAAGTAATGAGGAGATAAAGCATTAGAAAGAAGAGAGAGGGGGTGCAGAAGGAGAAGAAGAAGAGAACGGAGAAGAGCTGATTTTTGGTGCGTTTTTGCCCCTCAAGTTTGTCAATACAAAGTAAGAGTAAAAATTGAAAGGAGATGATAAGTAGAATGGACAGAGTGGGAATGGAGGAGATGGAGAAGAAGAAGAAGAAGAAACAAAGAAAGAAGGAAAAAGTAAAGGAAAAGTGATGAAGAGAAAGAGAATGGAGAAGAAAGGATCATTTGAAGGGGTTTTGCATTTTTTCTTTTGAAAGTTTGTCAATGCAAAGTAAGAGTAGAAATTGAAAGGAGATGAGAAGTAGAGTGGAGCGGAGAGGAGAAGAAGAAGAAGAAGAAAAGGAAAAAGATATGAAGAAGAAGAGACTGGAGAAAAGAGGATCATTTGAATGGGTACGGTGCATTTTTTCTCTTGAAAGTTTTTCGATGCAAAGTAAGAGTAAAAATTGGAAGGTGATGACGATTGAATTGTAAAAAGATAGAATAGAAAAAGGAGAGAAGGAGAAGGAGAAAAATGAAGGTAATGAAGGTAATAGGAGGAAGGAAAAAAGAACAACAAAGACAAGAAAAAGGAAAGTGGAGTAAGGGTAATAAAGAAGAAGAATACGAATAGAAGAAAAGTGTAATGATGAAGGAGGATAACAAGAGAAAGACAAGAGGAAGAAGGAGAAGAAGAAGAAGAGTGAGTACGAGGAGGGTGAGGAAGAGGAGAAGGAGGAGAACAGGAGGAGGAGGAGGTGGAGGAGGAAGAGGAGAACTAGAAGGAGAAGAGAGGAAAGAAGAGGAAGAATTACAAGACGAAGAATGAGAGGCAGAAGAAGAGGGAGAAGAAGAAGGAGGGAAAAGAGGAGGAGGAGGAGAAGACAGAAAAAATGAAGAGGAGGAAGAAGAAGAGGAAGAAGAAGAAGAAGAAGAGGAAGAATGAGAGGGAGAAGAATAAGAAGAAAATTAAGGAGAAGGAGGAGAAGAAGAAGAAAAAGAAGAAAAAAGAAGTGGAAGGAGAAGAAGAGAGGAAAGAAGTAGAGGAAGAGGAGTAGAGGAGAATGAAGCTTGGACTGAAAAAGTGGCAAATCAATGATATAAGAATCTTGAAGCTGTAAAGGAGTTTTTGACCCTTGAAGCATCCAGTTCAAGATCAAGGTCTTGCCAGCTGTTCCATCTTCCTTCATTTCTTCTTCCTTCTCCGTTCTTCATTTCCTAATATTCAATCCTTGTCTTACCCCTTCTTCCCCCACTCTTCCATCTCATTCTGTACTCCAGCAATTTCAATACAACACGTTACAAGATAATATAACATAGAAGATAGTTGAACCAAAACAGATCAATTCACGCAAAACAATACATATATATTCTTCATTCTTCATTGATTGATACAATAAGTTTATCATCAGAATGATAGAGAGAGAAAAAATAAGGTGACCTTGTGCTATTCCTCTCCCAAATTTAGATAAGGTTACACATAGTCCGAAATTGGTTAGGTCTTGTAGTTGTTCACTTCAAAAAACTTTCAGTCCTCAATTATTTTTACAAAGAAGTGGATTTTTAATTCAGAACAAAAACAAGAATGATGTGAAATCATTCATCCAATTATAGATAAATCATAATTCTATCATAATAGATATTACGATATCTATACTATAATAAAAGAATAACTGGCTTATACACGAACGGGATAGGAAAATTATGTTTGACGCATCATCACGTCTCAACTACTCAACTGATTAACTTGAAATTTTGCATATAGATTCCTAATTTACTGAGGATGGCTATAACCTATTTCAAATTTTTTTAAGATTTCAGCAGGTCAAGTTTCCAATTTTTCATGTTTTTAATTAGAACCTTGCAGAGCACGGTGGACAATATAATATATTATTTTGAACAAGAATGGACAGTTCATATTACATTAGGTATCAGCAGTCCCCTATACAGAAGACAGTGACAATGCAGAGAATCGTTAACGCTCTTATTCTATCTTCCTCCACTTCCATTATAACGTGGACCTCACTATTATAGCTGAAACTGACCAATGAAGAGCTTCAAAGTTTCTGTATCAATTTCTTCAACAAATAGTATATTTCGCACCTAGAGCAGAAAATGATACTTTTCCGGCTCGAAATCGGTTTTCAAGTCATATATATATAATATGAGAATAGTTGTTTACTAAGCACTTCAAAAAGCAGAAGTGGAAGGTGATAGCTCTAGCAAATCTGAGGTAATCTGAATATCAGGAAATTGTCCAGTATTTTTATTGTTTATTCTAATTTGTCCTAAAAACCTAGAAGATGATGTTCAATATGTGGGAGGTTAGTTTATACTTTTTTATCTTTCAAATGACAATGAGATGATATTATTATAAATGTTTAAATTATTGAATAATGAACACAAATAATGAAAAGTTTTTTGATCACCTTTCTTAGTTCCATGTTAGGGACTGGAAAGGGTATTCTTTCCGGCCTAGGCCGGGAAGAAACCTGCTCTGACATCATACGATAGTCGTCTGCAAACAGTGCCTTTCAGATCTATGTAGGGACTGGAAAACAGCTGCTTTTTGTGCAGTGTGGCGAAAAATATGAACGATTCTAGTGTTATTGTAAACCATCATACAATATTTGTTGTATGATCTGGCAACGTTGCGGAGGTAGTAAGGGATAGCACTAACTGCTTTGTGGAATGATATACAGGATGTAGCAACACCAATGTTATCAAATACTGCCATTATGACGTGGACCTCATTGGAGCTTTATACTGATCTAATATTAAAATAATTAAATAATATATTATATATATATATATATGTGTTGTGCGGTAGCCTACCCTACTCCTTCATCAGGTTTTCTAAAGGGTTTTACGCATTAACAATGCTTTGTGCCTTGCGATGTAAATAGTGTATAACCATAGAGAAACAATAGCGTAAGTAGAATCCCATGGTATGGGGAATTTATGTCGCAAATTTTACTGTTATCTCAAGTCGACTACTGTCGATTATTGTCAATTTTACTGTGTTTTTTGGGTGAGAGTGTGGGAACGGCACAATTTGAGAGACTACAAGCGTCACCCAGCTGCATGGGAAAGAACTACGTGAACTATCGGCTTGGGATAACAGTAAAAGTTCGACATAAACGCCCTATAGCATGGGATATCTACTTATGCTATCGTTTCTCTATTGTATAACTGAGAATGCAATACAGTATAGTGAGGTCCACATTACTAGTAGCTCTGTGAACAGTAAACCTCACGCAGTATTCTCATCCACAAGTACCTGATTGAGGGAGGAAAATTTGAAAACATGGAATGTGGAGGGAGGTGTGAGGCTGATTGAACGTATGACAGAACATTTTGCGCAAACATGAAATTTGAGAAAGATTGGAGTGTGAGTGTATGAATGAGAAAGTCACGAGAATGGGAGAAAACAGCGAGAAACAAGAGAATAAGAGAAACAGACGTGATTGAATGGCTTCCAATGCAAATGATGGATAGAAATGGAATGAGAATGTATCACAATACATCATTCAGAGTTCCATTGCAATCAGACCACTTTGTTCAATAAAATCGAATCGTTACTATATAGCTTTCTACTATATCTATATCGATCCCTAGTTATATAAACGTATATAAAAATATTCAATGAAAATATCCTAGTTATAGCGTACCTTCTATAACTATGTGAATTGCCACTATATAGCATCCTTTCTATATATATATATATATATATATATAATATATATATAGATATATATATATATATATATATATATATATATAATATATATATA
>NW_024095272.1:0-6917 GCF_014356525.2 Nilaparvata lugens
CGACCTCACAGGGTGCGGACCAGATGAGAGACGCGTGCGATCAAATACACCTGTCACTTTACTCTAAAGAGCTAATATCTTCCCATACTAGATTCCTTCCTTTTGTAATGCTGGTGAGAATCGTTTCACACTATACCCACGATCAAATGGAACTTGATTCTTCCCTCCTTTACTCGCTTTCGTAAAGGGTGTGGGAAAGAGATAAGAATCAATTGAGCCTGTCATCATAGTAGAGCGAAATGAATGTAGTTCAATTTGTTAGTATACCATTAGATGTGGAAAGAATTGATTCTTATCTCCTTTCGGAAAGGGTGCAGGAAAGAGATGGCATGAGTAAAAGAAGGAGATCTCTATCTCTATCCTCATCATAGTAGAGCGAAATGGATTCACTTCAATTTGTCACTATAGCATTAGATGTAGAAATATGAATTCACTTTAATTTGTCAGCAAAGGAATTTTTCCCTCTCAAGAGATTTTTCCCCCCACATCTTTAGAATTCACCTCAATCTGTCACCATAGCATTAGATGTAGAAATATGAATTCACTTCAATTTGACAGTAGACAGAGGGAATTTTTCCTCCTAAAAGGGAAATTTTTTTTTCCCTCACCTGAGAGAGAGAGAGAGAGATATCTCCCTCCCTCTCTCTCTATCCCCCTCACCTCCACTGGACAGGGGGAAGGGGAAATCTATTTTTAGAAAGAGAGAGAAAGATATATCTCCCTCTCACTCACTCCCCCTCACCTCCACTGGACAGGGGGAGGGGGAAATCTATTTTTAGAAAGAGAGAGAGAAAGATATATCTCCCTCTCACTCACTCCCCCTCACCTCCACTGGACAGGGGGAGGGGGAAATCTATTTTTAGAACACCCCCCGCCCTACAGGCGGGGGGAAGGGAGGAGGGATGGACGAGGGGGGAGAGGGGGGAGGGGGATCTCGAGCAAAAAAGTGGCTTCATCCCCACATTATCCTCTACTAACCGTCTAGCCGTGATATTCAGGGAACTCTGCTGGTCCATCACATGATTCCACCTTCCAAGATTTACAAGATTATACAGTACAATTTATTTAGACTCAGTAGGCCTAATAGAAAAAAACATATTGCTTGAATTGAATACTGAATTGATTCATGGATTTCCTTCATATAGAGAATATTGGTTACAAAATGGAACAATCAACACTACTTATCCACCATTAAGATTCCCAGTTTTAGTAGAGAAATCAGAACCAACTTTTCATGTTGGTTATGAGGAAGAGGAACGCTTATTGGCAGGACAATAAATATCGGTTTACAATCCACAATCCTTGGGATGTTCCAAGTCCATTCATGAGATGGCATCTTATTCATCCATCAACAAACTCTCGCATTCTAATCGAACCTGAAGTAATCATGAAATATCCTGTGGATGATAACGATTTTCTGTACAAAGTCCCATATGCCAAGCAATGCTACAACGCAACTGAGAAAACATTGGACTTTTATCAATTTTACACGCGACAAAACTGTTTAATGGAATGCTCCACCAAGAGAGCTTTGAGAGAATGTGGATGTGTTCTGTTTTTCATGCCACACAATGAATCAACATACATGTGCTCTGATGAATATAGCTCCTGTGCGGTGAATGTTGCCAAAGCCACTCATTACGACACAGGTGACAGGGAATTTCAAGATACTTGTGACTGTTTGCCATCTTGTAACTACACTGACTACAAAGTTATATCTTATGAATCATTGCATAGCGAATTGGAAGATCATGAAGTTAGAATTTTATTCAGGAACGATTTTTTTTATCCAAAAGTTCGTACCTACACTTTCAATAACAATGAGATGGATGCATTGTCTACTTGGATGCATTCCTAGGCGTGAGTATAATGACTGTAGCCGAAATAATCTACTACATTTTGTTGTATGTTATTGATTATTTGAAAAGCAAGATTCAATCAATGCTTCGTGGACTGTATTCGTCATGAGAACTGAACCTCAATAAAGTAATCTAATGAAAAATTCTCTTTCTCATTTCGAAAACTATCATATAATAATGCAATAATAACTTCTAATCATACTCATATTGACTTAACTAGTAGTTCTGTGAAAAGTTGACCTCACGCAGTTATAAACCGCAGCCTCTTATACTGTCCATCAGAGTAAATCCTGTCTGTATGTTGTGTCGGCAAGATATCGGTGTGAAAACGGCTAAAGACTGTTGGGGTTGGTGTATCAAAAATGCTAACATCAAAAGCTCATCTCCTTCAAGACTTACTGGCAACAGGACAGCCCGAGTTCAAAGCAGAGAAAGTTCGAGAGACAATACTATGTTATTCTAGTTATTAATTGCAAGCGCTATTGCACGCAATCAATAGTTCATTTAATAGTGCATAAAAATTGCATTCAATGAGGCGAGCAATGAGGCATGTAATTAATGGTCTACACAGCTGGTAATTTTTACCAAGTTACATCGAGATATTGAATTGCATGCGTCATGGCATGCATTTTATAATCCACTCGACAACTGATTTATGATTAATAAACACACACACACACACACACACACACACACACACACACACACACACACACACACACACACACACACACACATACACACACACACACACTCACACACACACACACAATAACCACTTTTTTGGACTCAGGCGACCTTGAAACTTATAGAAATTGGGAATTGGAGTACCTTAATTTTCTTCTGGAAATGGAAATAATACTTTTCTTACATATGGTAATATGGCAAGGAAAGTAAAATTTAATTTTGAACCAGGGAAATTATTTGGGCCTCAGTATGAAAATATTCTATTCTTGTTTGGAACGTTATGAGCTCTTTAAGTATGATTCTTTAGGTCTTCCATCCCAGCTCATTCATAATCAAGTTTTATTCATTTATATTCTAATAAATTTTGTTAGAACTGTGTAGGTACTTTTATATGCCGTTCATATGTCTGTGACATCAATGTATTCAATCCAAAACGTTCTCAGCCTAGCAGACTTCTGGGTCCAATGAAAATATCGTCGGTCGAACTTTCTAGTCCAAACCATAATAATATGAGTGCAATTTTATCCTTATTTAAGCTTTGATTTGCTCATGTCTTATCTGATCAATTATAGTTTTATTGTACTATTAATTTGTATGAATTTAAACTGGCATAAATATCTGCATAGGCATAATGCCATGAATAGACAATGATTAATTATTCCTTATAATTATATCATATTGTAATATTCATTTCTAGGCACATAAGTACTTGATTGAATGCACATTCACAATTTGAAAAGTCAATGAATATGTATTTCAGTAGCCTTGCCGTGCTACCAATTTCTCCTAAATCGGTTGGATAGCAAATTTTCACCTATTAACCTAAGGAAGGTTATTGGCTCCAACGTAATAGATTCTTGGTAAACTATGAATGGATCTATCGCCTATGAATGAGAAATCCAGTTTTCAGAGCAAATGAACTTATAATCTTCAGAAGAATTTTGGCAATATACTACACAAATACACAAAGAACAATTATCTTACACGTTTAAGCATCTAGAGTCACTACAAGCTAAATACTTATCCAGTTTATATAGTTGAAAAACAATGGCTATAGGCTTGTATACACAATAAACAAATAATAGACAAAATAGAACACTATAAACTGTTCAAAACTCAATTTAAAACATTAATAATTCACTTAAACAGAAAAATATTCAGAGAGCACAAAATTACAACACACGCAGCCAGCCATATTTTTAGAGAAGAGAGAAGGAAGCCTAGCTACAAGGAACAGAGCAGAGCTTTGTAGACACTTCAAACCAGTGTCGACGTTACGGACACGTCACCAAAAAATTATAAATCACAGTTTAGAATTCACATTTTATATTTGTTCTCAATAAAACTTTATTTTGAAACTGTTATTTTAAATTTTATATATCATCTCTATATTATCTGTTAATTTTGTTAACTCTGTTTACAGAGTTTGTTTTTTCAGTGATACCATTGAACATGCAACACAATCATTTACAATAAATTCTCAGTCAAAAAGTTGTCCGTATATTGATAACTCTGATATTTACTATGAAGTTTTATAGATCTCGAATTGAAGATTCGATTCCAATCGAGAAAAAATGTAATATTACAAATACCCCCCTCTTGACATAAAAAAATTTTACTGTTTGAAAATTGTTGAAATTAATTTGAGAACAGTAACAATTTTTTCTATAAAAACATTACATGTCAACTATAATTGAAAATTATTATAAAAATTCATCAATAGCATTTGTTATATGTTTCCAAACAATATTTCAAAGTATCAAAATTACTTTTGATTTAGCTTTATAATTTGAAGGAAAATATCTCAACAGAAAGTTTAATATATAAAGAATAGTTTTTTGAAATTGCACATAAATTTAATAGATAGAAAAATTCAATTTTTATTGCATAAAAAAAAATTTAGTATGTTGAATAAAAAAATTATTATTATTATTTTTTTTTTTTTAATGAATTGATGAATTGTTACATTTAATTTTCACATAAAATTTCAATAAATCAAAAAATGTCATTTCTTTCACTATTGACGCGGTTGATTTTATCGATGCAAATTTTGGAAAACAGTCCATTAAGGCACTCAGTATGATTTTCAGTTAAGTGTGACTCCAGTGTGATGACGTTAGTGTTGGGCTGATCCGAATACTCGTAGTGTTGGGCTGATCTGGATGCACGTAGTGTTGGGCTGATACTTGTAGTCGACTGATGCATATCAAACTCGATACAGGTGACATCTCAGTTAGCATTGCCTCATGCTTGTAGTAGACGGCTGCATACCAAACTCGATACAGTCACGTAAATTTTGTATCATATTTGTAATTATACAATGTACATTTCAGGCTTGAAATGACAATGTAATTTGTTTTTCGGAAAAGAGATAGACGCTGCATACAGGATTAACTTAGGTGAGTATTAATTTAGGTAAGGTTTGGTTTTTTGATATTTTCAGTGTTCAAGGTTTAGAGTTCTGCATACAGGAATAATTTAGGAGAGGATTTTTGAATCAATTCTTTCATGATACTGTGACTGTTATTCTGAATTCAAAGTTGCGAACGTGAACATGGATGGCAATTACCTCCAGGTAATGTAGTAGTGTTGAAGTTTGAGATACAAGGTCAGCAATAAGCGTTGGCATTGTCATTGGCGTATGCTTTGGTGTCGGCATTGGCATCGGCGTTGATATTGGCATTGGCATCAGCATTGGCGCAGGTATTGGCATCGGCGTAGATATTGGCATTGGCGTAGTTATTGGCGTAGATATTGACATCAGAGCAGATATTGGCGTAGTTATTGGTGTAGATATTAGTGTAGATATTGGCGTAGTTATTGGCATTGGTATTGGTGTAGGCATCAGCGTAGATATTGGTGTAGATATTGACATCAGAGCAGATATTGGCGTAGTTATTGGTGTAGATATTAGTGTAGATATTGGCGTTGATATTGGCGTTGACATTGACATCAGAGCAGATATTGGCATAGTTATTGGTGTAGATATTAGTGTAGTTATTAGTGTAGGCATCAGCGTAGATATTGGTGTAGATATTGGCGTAGTTATTAGTGTAGGCATCAGCGTAGATATTGGTGTAGATATTGACATCAGAGCAGATATTGGCGTAGTTATTGGTGTAGACATCAGCGTAGATAGTGGCGTAGTTATTGGTGTAGATATTGGCATAGATAGTGGCGTAGTTATTGGTGTAGATATTGGTGTAGATATTGGCGTAGATATTGGTGTAGGCATCAGCGTAGATATTGGTGTAGATATTCAATGATGAGTCACACTAGTTCGAAAATCACCCAAATGTTCTTAACACTCTTCATGGCATTCACTTGTTGTCGATTTCGAGATTCACGTGATAATTATTTCAATGTTATGTCTGTGCTGTACCTGTTTATCTTAAAATGCTTATAAACTAAAAAGAAAATTTTGATTAGGCTATCAATACAATCTAATACACATGAAAATTATTTCTAAGTATATAATCAATATAAAATTGAAATTGTTAACATCTTATTATACAGTCAGCAATACATAAATTGTGAAATTGGAGACATCAATTACAAATTTCACTAGAAGAAAAAAAAATAATTTCATTTCCATTTATTCATTGTTCAAATATTTTATAAAAAGCAAATTATTCAATATTATTAATCATTGTTTGTTGGATACTATAGTTTATTTCGACTTTTCAATGTTCTAAACACAAACTACATTTCATGACAAAACTTTACTATCAATCATTAAACAAGAAATCATTCAAAACATCAATAATATTTTGCTTCAAAGGCAATCAATTCATAAGTAATCATCTGCATCTATGGCAATCAACATTATTAATCAACACAAAAACATTATCTCATTACTGCCTCTCTAAGTCATAACCTCTGTTATTCCTTCTTTAGGCAATAATGGGTTTCCATCTCAAAAACAATCACATACCAGCAAAATTCTAATCAACAAACCCCACTAAAAATTCTACATACACTCCAGCATCCATTTCAAATGATAATCAATCATATCAAAATTTATATAATGAACAGTTTTGAAAATTTAGAAAAAGACATCAATTACAAAAACTTTAGAGAAATTTTAACCTTTAACTCATTTCAATTAATAATATAACAAAACGTTTTATTCAATGAAAACATTATTCAAGTTAACTTTCATTAATACATCTCATATATATGGCTACACAATTCATTAATACTTTCAAATTTAAAGTTTATTTATTATAACAAAAGAATTTATACATAAGAATAGATTTCAGCATGTTCTAAATTGAACCATTTATTTTTTAAATAATTTCATAATTTGAAGACTGTATATAAATACAAACATTTCAAGATTACAATACAAAGATGATCAAGATGGATAAT
>NW_024095273.1:0-7983 GCF_014356525.2 Nilaparvata lugens
TTTTGAAAAGAAAACTTCGTGCAACGTTAACCAGACAAACCCATTTTAATAGCCAGTGCAGAAATCTTAATAATCAAATCTGAAGTGTTACATAAGATCATTTTACGAATAGTAATTTGCGCACTAGTCATTCAACTTTGGCCGCGTGGGTGCGCTGCCCGGCTCATTACGTAGGCAACAAATGAATGGGATTGACTGGGTGCACACCTACGATAATTGCCGATCTGCAACGCTGCTTGTGAATCACACAATGTTGTCAGATTCTGACTCAACAGTCAGCGTTAAAAAACGAACTTACGACTCATTTATTCACCTCTCCACATGGCCGCACTCAGTTATTTAATCAACAAGTAGATATTTTTACGAGCACCGTGCGATAGTTGGGATAAGTTTATGCTAGAACATGAATTATTGCACAGTTGGTACACACGCGAATGCTAATTTGTAATTTCGCAACTGATAAATCAAGAAGAAAAGTTGACAGAGGTTTCACGTTTCCCACTCATGAGAATTGCTGAGAATAGGTTTTGCACAGCTAACAAGGGGTTTTCAAAGCTCAATGCACTTTAAACTTTCATGAGATATCATTTAGGGCCGGTTTCCAAGATCGGATTTAGCTTTAAAAATTATTGACCGTCCAGATCCTCATTCATGTGATTTAATATAGTTTTATTATAATTAATTAAAATTTATCTCATCGCAAAGTATCTCATCAAACGATTCAGTCAATCGATTAGTTCTACCTCTATCTATATGGGTATCTAATGTCTAGGACTGTAATAATTATTTAGGTACCTATCTAATATCTATATGACAGTGACTGTTTTGTGATATTTGCTCTTATGTACCTGACGATGTCCATGTATTTCTGTAAAATGCTCGTGACAATAAAGAATGAATTGAAATTAATTGACGCTTGAAGCTTCGCTTCAAATGTCAAGCTCCGGCCAATCACGCTTCAGAGTCAACCTATAATCATCGATTGGATCAATCTTTTGATTAAAAATAATTATTGACCGTCCAGATCATCCATTCATGTGATTTAATATAGTTTTATTATAATTGATGGAAATTTATCTCATCGCGAAGTTAAAAAACGGATAATGATTAAGACCGGTTTCCGAGCTCAGGATTTAGCTAAGTTCTAGACTTTAAACAGCTGTAGTCAGAAAATTGGCGTAGTCGTATTTTCTATGATAATCTTTATTTTCTCATTTATATAATTGGAAACGTTTTTTCTTGACGAAATAAACATTCCTAAATAATTAAAATAGCTGAAACTTTACACTATTTTATTGTGTTCAATTTACTAGTTTTTAAATTTAATTTAACGTGAACTACGACTACGCCCCCTTTCGGAAAGCTAATTTTCCTCCAGCTGCTCAAAGTCAAGAACTTAGCTAAATCCCGAGCTCGGAAACCGGTCTTAATCATTATCCGTTTCCTATCTTTGCGATTATATAAATTTTCATCATTATAATAAAACTATATTAAATCACATGAATGGAGGATCTGGACGGTCAATAATTTTTAATCAAAAGATTGATTTAATTTATGATTATAGGTTGACTCTGAAGCGTGATTGGCCGGAGCTTGACGCTTGAAACGAAGAAGCTTCAAGCGTCAATGAATTCCAATTCATTCTTTATTGTCACGAGCATTTTACAGAAATACATGGACATCGTCAGGTACATAAGAGCAAATATCACAAAACAGTCACTGTCATATAGATATTAGATACATAGATAATTATTACAGTCATAGACATTAGATACCCATATATAGATAAAGGTGGAAGTGGTCGATTGACTGAATCGTTTGATCAAGCCGATTGATCGTTTAGGGTCCATATCCAAACACTACGTTTAACCATAGAGAAACAATAACATAAGTAGATATCCCATGGTATAGGGCGTTTATGTCGCAACTTTTACTGTTATCTCAAACCGATTACTGTCGATTATTGTCGAATTCTACTGTTTTGTTGGGGTGATAGTGTATGAACGGCACAATATGAGAGACTACCAGTGTCACACAGCTTCACGGGAAAGAATTACATGAACTATCGGCTTGAGATAACAGTAAGAGTTGCGACATAAACGCCCTATACCATGGGATATCTACTTATGCCATTGTTTCTCTATGGTTTAACGCTAAACCACATTTACTTGTAATACGGTTGTATTCATCATAATGTGTTTCAAACGGGTTTTAACGAACAGCTAATATTTCTCCGTTTAAACCGAGTATCTGCATACAGGCCTATGGATGCGTTTTGAGGAGGAGGAGGAAGATTAGGAGGAGGAGATAGGAGGAGAAGAGGATGAGGAGGAGGAGGAGGAGGAGGAGGAGGAGGAAGAAAGACCCTGCTGTCACCTGACCAGGTGTTGGAAGAGAGATCTGAATAGTTCCAAAGTTGAACCTAAACTAACTAACTCATAAATCCTGATATCGTTTACCACCATCCACAACAAATATGATACGGCCTCGTTCAATGCTAGATCCAAAAACGTCAGACAAAACGAGGCCTGGGTGTTGGAAGTCTGCTACGTGACTAACTCACGGATGACAGACCAAGGTACGCGACCTTCGCCTCACATCGTGACGTCACAAGTAAATAATATATATGCTAGCTATATACATATAATACAACAGAGAGCGAAAGCGAGACACTATATATTACATAGTTAACCTACTCCAGCGTTGATCATGTTCCTTTTCTACTCGACACTTGAAACGGATATTGATCATTTTCGTAGGCTATTCTAAATACGGAGACGTTTTGAATTCGAGAAGATATTAAGATGACTTCCATTCAAAGTAACATTTTTTGCGTGTTACATTTTTTGCCGCCATTGTAACCGGTAACAAGTAGATTATAAGCAGAAAATGATGTTTCAAAGGATAAAAGGAATCGTTTTATACTCAACACGTAAAAATTGATCTATTTCAGTACAACCAGTACTAACATAAAGCGACTGCAGATGATGACTTTTGAAGTTTTTAGTTTTTTTGTAGGTTTTTGTGATCGATGCAAAGAAAAATAAATAGCGTCCTTTGTGCTCAATCCTATCAATATTCTTATTTTATCGTCATTTTCGGTTCCTTATTCTGGTTCCTATAGAATTTCAAAAAAATACATTGATAGAACTAGTAGTTCTATTTAGTACTTTAGATAGAAACTAGTAGTTCTACTTTTTTTTCAAAAAAAAAACTTTTTTTCAACTTTAATGTCATAAATTATTATTATTATTATTATTATTATTATTATTATATTTTATTATTATTATAGTATTTATTATATTATTAGTGAACAGTAGACCTCGCGCTTAGTGAGTTACTCAAAAATTAATAAATACTTTTATCAATTAAAAATGTCTAGAAAAAATCCTCAATAAACATAGAGCTTTCTGTTCTATACGTACCGTGACGTGTCGTCCCGAATGTGAGTGTGAGCGCTTTAAATCAGGTCTGGCTACAACTGTCTACAACGTTGATGGAAAGATACAATTTCACATGTTCGATGTTTTTGAACGGGTATGTTATAGTCCACTGTCTACTAACGTTAATGGAAGATACATTTTCAAGATGTTCGATGTTTTTTAACGGGTAGTATTATAGTCCACTAGACAGCTGATTTATGATGAATAATTCTATAGTCTGATTTTACTCTATTATTGCGTATGAAGGAGGCTCCTTTTTCCTTTTATATTGTCCTTGAAATGTAAAAATTCCAAAAACCTTTTATATACGTCGACGCGCAATTAAAAAAGGAACATTCCTGTCAAATTTCATGAAAATCTAATACTGCTCGTTTCGCCGTAAATGCGCAACATAAAATTTAAACATTTTAAGAGAAATCCAAACCGTCGACTTGAATCTTTAGACCTCACTCACTTCGCTCGGTCAATAATAGAACTACATAATGTTTTCAGCATAAGTTTGTATACTGTAATAATCTGTAATCAATGTAGATTACGAAACTGAATTATTTTATTAGCCTCCAATATCCGTCTACAAAGTCTACATGTGACCACGATTCACATGGCCCATCTACAATTCTATTGTCGTTAACATCTTTACGAATGCGTAGAAAACCAGTTATAAAATTATTCATCAACTTGTCAACGGTAATTTCAATTGCAGGATACTGGCACAAGCTGTTTATAATAACATAATCGACGATATTACAAAAGTTTATTTTTAAAAACTATAGTTGTGTGGAAAAACTATTTCCAAGTTTGAAAAATGTTCGCACGACGTCGATTGCGCAACGGAGGTTGGAAGAGTGAGAGAGAAGAGAAAGGAAGAGAGAGAGATAGAGAAACAGAGTGAGTGAGAGAGATTGAGAGTGAAGAGAGTGAAAGGAAGAGGGGAAGAGAGAGAGGGAGTATGAGGGAGATTGATTGGAGAAGTCACGAGATGACATAAAATAGGCCTTTCAACGACATATTATTATTACAATAGTTGGCAATGAATACAATAATCGAACAAAGCACTTTAAATGGTAATACTTTGACGACTGATTATGAATTCAACGAACATATTCCAAGCTTTACGATTACTTTGAAAAATTTTCCCGCATATCCGTCCCGATGATTTGATAGAATCCTTAGATACTGTTGCTATTGTTAGTTTTGTTTGATCATGACTATAATTGACTTTTATGGAAGAAATTTTCAATAGAAGCCGATTTTCATGAAAAGGGAAAAATAAGTATCGTTGCACATAATTAATTTTTTAGTTTGTTTGCCAAGGGAAAATTTGTTATGTGAAATCTTCAGCTCAATACTATCTTCAATGATTGATTCAATTACGAACTGCTTGTTAAATAATAATTACGACATAGCAGTCAGGTATTTATAAATAAAAGCTATTAGCTTCTACTCACATTAGTGGAGCGCTTTCGGACACTAGGCCCTTCATCAACACTGGCCATACATATGTATTCAACAACGGAAGTGACAGCCAAAGTGTTGATGAAGTGTTGATGAAGGTCCAAAAATGTGAGTAGAAGCTAATAGCTTTTAATACCTGACTGCTATGTCGTAATTAGTTGTTCAAAAGTGATCAATATTATCATTAAAATTTTATATTTTTTTGCTTTTTTAATGTGAATTTGTGTTTAGAAAAAATTTCTTAATTTTAAACTTTATGAAATGAAAACTCAGAAAGTCAAAGTGCAAAATTTTTGTGAGAAAACATGTTGAGCCAATACATAACCTATAAATTTGAGTGTTGAGTGAATAGGAAATGATATTGAGTAATACGGCAAGCCAGAACATCCAAAAGGATCTCTCTGCTGATAAATGCCATAAGAATAAATAATTAATAGATCTTGTAGTTATTGTATGAACGACCTAAAAAATAAATAAACTGGTGTTTCCCTAATTTTTTATGTTTGGCGACCCACGTTCATTTTGCAACAAATTTAGTTAAAAGTTTATTTTATCTATATCAGACTGCTGTGCTATAGAAATGAACAACAAAATCAGAATTAGATTCAGATTGGAACCACGCCTTCAAGCTCCTACTACTCTTCCTGATTGTCCAATAATTCGACACTCCGTCGTCTACTCTACCCTGATTGGCCAAGAAGTAATCGTCACGTTGTTCCAAATTCTACCACTAGATAGCAGCAGGTACTACGTCATGATCAACTGCTCAGATCGCATGACATCAAAGCCCCGCCTACTTTCATCTGATAGGTCGAAAACTCGACACCTAGTTCTGCAGCCTGCCGTCAGATGTCAGTTGCTACTGTGTTGAGTAATGAACAACACATCTCAAACAAATTTATCAGCTCCGCTTATTCTTCTGATTGGTCAAAAATTATTTAACAGCTAATTATGAAGTCTGCCTCTAGATAACAGTAGTAAATGGGATGGGCGATTTACAATTTTCCAGACAGAGGAACGACATTGAAAATACTAGTCATCACTGATAATCGTGTATTTATTAAGTAGGTAATTTGGGGCACGTACATACTAGTAGTATGTGGATAACAGAGAACGGTGGTGAGAGATGAATTGTATCAAGACGATATAAGAATACTTCTATCTTTGGGTTGAATAAAGGGAATATTTCAATTGAGTAGCCTAAATAGACACAAAAATTCTAGTCACAGAAGTATGAGCAACCTCAGAAGTTTATTAGGGACAGTTTCCGAGCTCGGGATTTGGCTAAGTTTTAGACTTTAAACAGCCGGAGTAAGAAAATTGGCTTTTTGAAACGGGGCGTAGTCGTAGTCATTGTCAAAGTTAGGTTCGAATTGAATTTCAAAGAATTAGAAAATTAAACACTAATTAATAAATAGTGTAAAGTTTCAGCTATTTTGAATTATTTAGAAATGTTTAATTTCGCCAAGGAAAAACGTTTCCAATTATAGAAATTAGAAAAAAAACTGTGGCTACTGTTATAAAAACTGCGACTACGCCCCATTTTGGAAAGCCAATTTTCTGACTCCAGCTGTTTAAAGTCTAGAGCTTAGCTAAATCCCGAGCTCGGAAACCGGCCCATAGAGTACTGATCAGTAGAGGGGTCTACTAGAGTTGGTGTATAGAAAAAAATCTGGTGTGGCGCACTCACACAACTTTCCTTGCCGTTATGAAAGATTGATCACCTGACGCTAGTGTTACCGCGCATCTAAAGTCTACTATTCAAAGATCTGAGCCAGCTGGTGACAGGACAATAACGCTGTAGACACACGAGGTCTGCTATCTCTTCATAGTGAATGATTTAATAGAATCAACAGTAGCCAACTGTTTGCAATTATTGGATAATCACATTTTCTCGAATTTTGAGCTTATTTTCAATTTTAGGTGAAAATTTACTGAGCATTAATAATAAATTGTAGAGATTTTCACGCTCAATCTTTTCCACTTGAATTTTTTTGTTCAAATTGTATCAGAAGCCTGATAATTAGGAATCGAAAATCAAACTTTGCATAGATGGGGCGGAGCTCCTGAAATTTTTACAGACATGAGACTTGTGGCAGTTGATAGAGATTATCAATGACTATTTTAGGTATAAATTTGATCAAAATCGTTGGAGCTGTTTTAAGAAAATCGCGAAAAACCCTGTTTTTGACAACATTTTCGCCATTTTAGCCGCCATCTAGAATTGCATTTGATCGAAATTGTTCGTGTCGGATCCTCATAGTGTAAGGACCTTAAGTTCCAAATTTCAAATCATTCCATTAATAGGGAGATGAGATATCGTGTACACAGACGCACGTACACTCATACACACACACACACCACACACACACACATACATACATACAGACCAATACCCAAAACCCACTTTTTGGACTCAGGGGATCTTGAAACGTATAGAAAATTGGAAATTGGGGCACCTTAATTTTTCGGAAAGCAATACTTTCCTAACCTATGGTAATAGGGCAAGGAAAGTAAAAATGAATTAGTCAACGTCACATAAAAAGTTTCAAACATACAGAATACAAAAAAACGTATCAATTCAATATACTGGTGACAAAATAATGATGATCTTTGTGATCCCACTTTATTGAAACTAGGTTAAGAGCAGTTTTAGAGCACCCATAAACTCTTTTCATTAATGAAGCTTTGAATTCGAAGTCACTTGAAGAGTAAATTGATCGTAAACCGTACCGATTGGTAGTAGGCAATATATTTCAATAGGAAAATTCAAATCCTAAATAATGAAATACTTACCAACATATAAGTCAGTTTCTTTCTTGTTATAATAAAGATTTTTTTATTAGGTATGCTCATTATTGCTACTTCATTTTATAACTAATACCATAACCAACAGTAAAAACACAAATTAAAATTAAGTTACAGTGGTTTATAAAATAATAGTCATGTACATATTTTGCAAGTTTTCAAAACTCTGTTATCTGTTTCAATTCAAACAAGACTGACGACTGTTGATGAATTAATTCTAGGTTAACTATATTATTATAGTGAGGTCCACGTTATAATGGCAGTGGATAAAGATAGA
>NW_024095274.1:0-7775 GCF_014356525.2 Nilaparvata lugens
ATTCAAATCCTAAATAATGAAATACTTACCAACATATAAGTCAGTTTCTTTCTTGTTATAATAAAGATTTTTTTATTAGGTATGCTCATTATTGCTACTTCATTTTATAACTAATACCATAACCAACAGTAAAAACACAAATTAAAATTAAGTTACAGTGGTTTATAAAATAATAGTCATGTACATATTTTGCAAGTTTTCAAAACTCTGTTATCTGTTTCAATTCAAACAAGACTGACGACTGTTGATGAATTAATTCTAGGTTAACTATATTATTATAGTGAGGTCCACGTTATAATGGCAGTGGATAAAGATAGAAGAATAGCGATGCCGATTCTTTGCATTAATTAATTATATTTCTACAGTGTCATAAACATAATTGGCATCGTTGTGGAACTAGAAAAGGATAATACCACCGGCTTTGTCGAATGATAGACAAGGATAGCAAAACCAAAGTTGATCTAATAGTCATTATAACGTGGACCTCACTATAGAACCCTTCATATTTGTTTTGCGATAAATTTGTTTCATCACACATTTACACAGTCTCGCTAATAACGATCGATACTGTGAGTTCGATATATTTCCAATTCCACATACTTTCAATTCCACCAGCTGACAAGATATTTTGAGTTCCGCCGGCCTGCACGATATTCGGAGTTCCGCCTGTCAACATATTCGGAGTTCCATATATTTCCAATTCCGGCCAGCTGCAAGATATTTTGAGTTCCAGATATTCCCAATTCAGGCGACCCGCCTGAATCACATGTTGCCATATCGAACATGTTCCAATCTCCTGTCTATAGTAGTCTGTGACAGTTTCCATTCTGTACCTATTCTGTGGTACTAGCTAAGTATAATACTGGGGTAAATACTGGGGCAGGGCTGAAGCAAAGAATAGAAATTGTCTATCAAACGCCTTTCTAACAAATGTTTTTTACATGGCACAAATACTAGACACGTCATGTGACCTTAGGAAGTTCCAATTCTGGTCTTCTGATTGTCTCGTGGCAGTGAACTAGATCGATTGATCCGGAACAGTTAAATGATCCAAACCTCCCATTAATACTATTACAATGTGGAACTTCCTAACAAGATGGCAGATTTTTGTGCCTGGGTACTATAGTGAGGTCCATGTTATTATGGCAGTGGATAAAGATAGAAGAATAGCAATGCCGATTCTCTGCATTAATTAATTATATTTCTACACTAACAATTGGCATCATTGTGGACCTAGAAAAGGATAGTACCACCGGCTTTGTCGAATGATGGACAAGGATAGCAAAACCAAAGTTGATCAAATACTGTCATTATAACGTGGACCTCACTATCACAGTATACATACAGTATGGAAACTTGGCTATTACCCTGACACTGAAATCCGCCATCTTGTTAGGAAGCGCCGCATTGTAATAGTATTGATGGTAGGCTCCGACACAGAGAAGAGGACAGAGAACTCATCTAATGTTGCGCTAAATGGTGTGCCGTGCTTTGAATTTAGAAAGTTAATTTTGAATTTAGAATTTAGAAGCACACACAATATAACTTAATAAAAGGGATGCTTGATAAACATACCTAGTGCTAGAGAACGGGAAACCAGAAATGACAAGAGATACAACGAAATAGAGAGAAGGTATCAATTATATTGTCACCTCTTACAGTGAATTCAACAATTAATAAAACAAAGAAGTTAATAAAACAAAGAAATCAATAAACAACAAATAAAACAAGAAGAAGAATCATGAAAACCGAAAATAAAATTACTAAATTTAGAAAGTTATCTCTGATATACTTAATTCGGTAATAACCTACTCTGTATGCTCTACATTTTAAAACGTTTTAGATTGAATCATAAAAGCTTAAGGACTCTAATTTCAAAAGAGCAATTATTGAAAATTATCATCGATATGTCTCAGAAGTTAATCATAAATAAGAATAAATATTTTAAGAAAAGATCCACATAAAATTCATAAAATTCTTAGAACATTAAATTTTGAACACACTTGGAAACTTTAAAACACTATCAAAACATTATCAATATTAATGATCCCCCCCAATAATAACTATTTAGTATCTTTATATCATGAACGCTGCAAGGACAAACATTCCTCAAGTATCACATCATGGTATACTACCTTAAAAAAAACTATTCGAAAAATATATGTCATCAAAACAAATTTAGGAAAGGTTAGGGTCCTTGAAACTTCATTTGATCCTTTACAACTTTAAGATGAGAATTATTTTAAAACATTAAATTTAATCAAAAAAGGGACCTTTAAAAACTCATGTACTCATTCAACTTCTAGTAGTTTAGAAGATTATAATTATTTATAAATTTAAAGAAAATTGAAATTCCCAGCTGGATCCTTACAGAGAAAATATGGCCTCACTTTTCAATGTAAAGATACAACCGAAAATCTATTACTCAAACCAAATTAATAAAATTAATAATCTATCTATCCCCAATAATATCTCAAAATTATGATTTAACAAAAGTCTACTTCCGCACGTTTTAATTGATTGAAAGTCTGTCGTCACTAAAACCCATTTTGTCACATCCGGAGTTCCTGGGACGTTCGTTTAATTTGGAAAAAAGTTGTTACCTCATAGCTGTTTCTTCAAATTGAATCTAGGCTCGGTGATCGAGCTCTACACGTCCAGATGGACAGGAGACAGCATACCCCAAGTTTCTAGGACGGCCATCGATTCAGAGGCGTCTCAGCGGCTTAAAGACACACGTTCATGAACCCATGAAATGATAGATTCGTACGTTGATCCCATACTTGATGTTCCCGTACTTACACCGCTGTTAGAATAAAAAAATAAACTAGGATAATACAAATTAACTTAACTTCGGTTATATAAAATCAAGGCATTACCTACTTCAATCTCTTGATTTAAAAGAATAGAATTTATTTGTAATAAGGGTTACGCCCTATACACAAAGCGATGAGTACATAGTATTCCATAATAGGCCTACATAGTACATAATTCACAAGTTGATTGAACAACTTTCCATATCAACTTTCGAGTACAGTTGTTTAATATCAAAAAGATTCTCTTGAAAAATTATATGATATTTAGGTGATTTCTCCCTAATCAAAATCATTGAAATGATTTCAAATATGACAAATAAAGATGATAAAATTACTAATAGAATTAATCATAAAATACAGTCTCTGAAAATCTCACAATTGACAGATCTATTTTTATAAATAATAATAGCTTTCTCTTCAGAAATAATACAAGCCAAAAATATCTTAATTCCTTCTAATAGGCACTCTATATTTCTACAAAACATATACCGTTCATTTTCTTACAACATTTTTCAGTTTGAATTACGATTTCCATCTTCCATTCAAATCAAAAGGACTATTCTCAATTTTTACACTTTAATTACGGTACATTACAATAAATACTTTGATGGAAGCTTTCATTGAAGATAATTTCCTTAATTAAATTATAAATCTATGACGTACCTTTAGTAGCGGTTATAGGAGAAAAATCTCCATTGTGAGGTGACAATTTGATACTCTCTCTCTCTCTTCTCAATTAAAGCGACTACAGAGGCAAAAGACTAAAATTGCTGCTGGAACAAAAGGTTCCAGAGCCAAATACTAAAAAAAAGCCTAAAGCTGGCATGGCAGCCATGATTAATACAAAGTTCTGAACAGACTACATTTAGTACTGCTAATGACAGTCGACAGACGCTGAGTGAGTCCACTACGCTTTTCTCGTCTTGAGGTGGACAGCTGTGAGATCGTCCATACTAAATAGACCTAACCAACACCAACTGTGATTGGCAGTTACTATTCTCTAGAAAAATTTCTACCAATAGAAAGGACGTTACAACTACAATTTAAGATACATTCTCCCACCAAGTGACAGCTATTTTTCCTAGGCAGCTATAAATTCCTTGCCTTATAAGGTTGTGAACCAGACTTATATTCTAGGAAAATCGTTGATCTTCCCACAACTTCTACACACACACCTATAGAGTCGACACTACACAACGCAAAAAGCAAGGTTCATGAACTAGACTGTTGCTCCAGGAAAATTGATGTTATTCCTAGGATCCTAGCTTCTACGCACACACTTACAGAGTCAACACAACACAACACAGAAAAGCAGAACAGCAAAATCCATTTTTATAACAGGCTAACTTCTCAGGCTAATTTGCATAATTCTCATCACTCATAATTGTAACAATATTTATTGTTACAATGGGTGACCAGCATTGTTGAGTGGGTGTGGAGGGGGGTAAAGTGGGTGACTAACAGTTAGTTCTTCAACTCGCTACGAGAGATCAGTACCATCGACAGGCCTTCCCCGCTAATTCAGAAATCCCCCTCCAACAGTTGTAGTACTCTGTCACCTCCTCCCCTTGCTCCGCTATGTCATTCCACATTCAACAAAATAAAAACAAGTCATGATTGGCAATTATCCAATATTACTAGTAGATGATCGGCTTGCTCTGCTGTCTTTTCAATTTTATGAAGCGCATACGCACACACGCATACACCAAACAGTGAATCACACACTAGTACAGTAAATTCTCAGTTCTCAGAGAGAAGAAAGAAAAATATATTTTCTGTGTGATACTACAGTACTCCATAATTTCCCTCTCAGTATTATCTCATGCTGCTGATATCAACATAAAAGCTGTTGTTCCTTTTCCAATATAATTCATAATACGTTTGGAATTATTTTATTTCTATGAATGCATAAATAAATAAACGAGTCAATTCTATTACACATTGACAAATAATCTGATAATGAGATCCTTCCAGATTAATTTTTATCAATGATTAAATTGAGGCTTCATCAATTATTGTTATACTTTTTTTCAATTCAAAGTGAAACTTCAAATCAAATAATTTATTATTAAATCACCATACCATCTATTCATATGATCAGTCCATTAATAAAAATTACAGTCAAATAAAATTATTCTTTATATCTTCTGGATTGGTTGTAACTTACTGGAAACTGGGTATACAGAAAAAAATATTTCATGCTTTTTTCTATTTGACTACTTGCTAGACAGCCATATTTATTTCTGAGTACAAAATTCATAAACTCAAATAATGAATAGATCATGAAGAAAACAGAAACCTCCATAATTTATTTCCTTTCAATAATATATTTTTTTATAGTAAAGAAATATAAAGTAATAAATTTGTTGACAGTGTGTGATATAATATATCCCAGAATGAAAATTCAATTTAATTCAATGGAATTGATGAATGCAAATTATATAAAAATCTGCATAACAAATAATTTACACATTCTATGAAACTTATTTAGTAATAGGCTATATCAAATAATAAATAGTCTATTATTTTTGCAATTACTATATCCTACTATTAGCTATCACTATATGAAAAATTACTAATAACTACTGATACTATTCTAGCATATTATGATAATATACAGTTAAAAGAATTTATCTTTTTTCTATCTGTATGAACTTGTGACCCCCGTGGTTCAGAGAACTCGCTCAAGAACTGTTTTGCATTGTAATCTTTGAAACCCTCAACTTTTGATTATACAGAGTTTATGAAAATTAATAAAGCTGATAAATATTTCTCTTACAATAATAATTTGACAGCAGTTTCCATTGGGAATGTTATTTGAAATGAAAAATTACTCTAAAAATATTACTCTGTCGTTTCAACATCTTTGACATTCATATGGATCCAAAATAATTTTTTTTAATGTTTGATACATGATTTCGATACATAGTTCCAAGAGAGCGAGTGCATGTGTGGGATATTCCTCAGCTGATCTCACGAGGAAAATAGTTCAGCAAGAAAAACTTATTTTTGTTTATTTCTTTTTTTTAGAAAACATGTTCACTTCAGAAAGTCCAAAATAGTAAGTAGATGCTGTTAGTGTAGAATATTATAACAAATATTGTAGCAAACATCGTATATCATTCTAAATCGAATTCATAGTATATCTATATTTGTAATTGATGATGTGTTTGGTTTTTGAAGTGTGGATAAATTGTTATTTTGATAAGTAGTTTAACCTAGATTTTGATTTGGACTGTAGTATAAATTTGAAAGGGGAAGTTTTGGGCATGAGCCTGTTGTGCCTTCTCATTTAACAGTAAAAATAATTGTATGGCTGAGAAAATGAATAGATATAAACTATAAATTCAATCTTACATTACAAATATTTTATGATTTTACACTCCAGAGCGAAGCTCGGTCCCCCGATATTTATGCTTAACTGCTGAATTATGAATAATCTATTTTCCAATTGGTTGGGTCATTCTACCATTCTAACATCGGCTGAAAAATTCTATTGATTGTTTAATATTACGTTATAATATCCTGTGTTTTTCGATGTTGCACTCTTCTTCAGATGGTGATGCTCTATCAATTTCGACTTGAAGGTCACTGATACGACCTTCAGCCCGAAGCTACGTATATCTTGCATAATATGCGTTCTTCTTTTTCCTTCTCTTGTCCACTTTTCTTCTTCATCTTCTTCTTTTATTCCTCTCTTCTCCCTGTACTTCCATAACAACAAGGACAAGAACAAGAATAAAAAGAAAGCTGGGTGCTAGAAGAGCATATGAAGTACTTCCCCCCAATTTTTTAGAGTAAATTAGTAAGAAAACTACATTGACAATATTTTCATCTTATTTTCAAAACTATGTAAGTGCAGAAAAAACAAATATTGTCCAGTCATATAGGCATAAAAAAGGGGGGTGTGCTTGCAATTTATATTGTAGTTCTGATTTTTTAATATTATATTTGGGTATATAAGAGGAGTCCAGAACCAGCAATTTCTTCATGCAAAATTTCCTTGTGCTAGATACAGAGTGGCCCAAAAACCTCGTATTTTCGGCTCATTTTCCAGTTATCAGCTATTTCTGCCAAATCTCGTAATCGGACAGAAAAATTTGTTCTTGCCTTCTCTATGGATTATAGAATTCTGAATAAAATGAGATCATTCGGAACTCTCTATCTCCAATGAGTACTGAGTTATGATTTTTCAAAAATGAGTGAAATTTGAAGAAAAAATCAATTTTGATGAATTTCAGTTTTTGATCAACAATATCCTTCGATTGTTACAATTTAGATATATAATTCAAAATCCTTCTGGGCGTATTTTTGTGCTCTACAATCTGAGATCAGGTAGAGCGCTCTATCTCATATAGATTTCCTGGTACACCTGACAACAATGCTCCTTGTATTGTGAAAAACACTTCATTTTCAGCTTCAACCTTCATCACCAACTATATAGTCTTCACATTGATATTTCGCACAACATCATAAGATTATGTTCTATGAGAATCACCCGTTAGATGCACTTCATTTCAGTATTTCCTAGTGTAGAGGTGCGCTTGAGGACACCTCAAGGATCAAAATTCCAAACACTTATAACTTCTGACACAATGCTCAGATTTCATCATACAACACTTCATTCTTCTCGGCTCATCAAGGCGGTCCAAAATCATGCATCATAAGTCAAATTCGGTCAAAAAGTGGAAAATGTATTGTTGAGTGTACTAAAGCCCATATTCCAATACACAAAAAATGGCCAATTTCTATATTCAAAGCTGCATGTCTTTTGAAATACTTCTGATGAAATTTCCAAATCTAGTGAGGATGTGAAAATTGTCCCCCTCTGCCCACTCCAATAAATAATACTTTCAATTCCAATACCATTCGATACCACTCAAAAAAAGCGAGAGCAATTTTTTCTGTCCGATTACGAGATTTGGCAGAAATAGCTGAAAACTGGAAAATGAGCCGAGT
>NW_024095275.1:0-7621 GCF_014356525.2 Nilaparvata lugens
GCTACTATCGCCAAATAGATAATAACTAAGATAGATAGCATCAGCTTGTTCTGGCTAAATGGTACAAGAACCTAAAAAGGATTTGAAGGAAGTTTATTGCTCATAAATAGATTATTATAAAATATTTGAAGATTGAGGTTATGTACATGTATTCACGGATCGGTGACCTAGAGATCGATCAAACCGAGGAACGTAGAATCTGACCAAAACCCCTTGGCAGAGCTTTATTGCAATCAGATGGTGTGCAATGTGAAAAAACACCCGTCCACGTGGCTAATTATTAGGTAGCATGGAATTAATATTAATGTATAGAATATTAACTAGCATGCAAAGAGCATAAATAAAAAACCAAATAAAAATAATTTAATGTATTCAGGAAATAAGAGTTACCAGGCGCATGAATACCGAATAAAATTTGCATGCACCAATAGTAAAACGGCAGTTAATAGGCGGCAACTGTAGGCCAGTTCAAAAATATTTCTATATATTTATATAAATGTACTAGATTTTGTGTTAAAATTTGTGTAATCTATGTTATCGATATGGCTCGAATGCAAAGAAATTATTAATCATATAATCTAAGCAATATTTTGGTATTTTTTGTAAGATCTATTTGAACCTAAATGGCGGAGGACTAAGATATTTAAATTTTATGCTAATTTGAAAGTCGGAAAGAGGATCTGTAAAACTTGAAAAGGAAGAACCAGAACTCGCCAGCCAAATGCCACCATAAGAGGACCCCAAATATTTTAGAGCGAAGTACCTTACTAATGATTTTGTAAAAGTTAAAGTTAAAGTAAATTATTAAATTTCTTAAAAGACTTCGTGATGCTATTGTGAAGCAGAAGTCATTTTCATTTTTAATTAAATTTATAACCCCTTGGAGGAGACGATTCCGGCTACCATATTCCCGGACCACATGGAGTTGGATCGACATCGGCGGCTTACAAGAAGATTTTCGACACGTGAGTGATTAAATTTGAATTAGTGATGGGCGCCCTAGTGCTTCGAATTAATCTGATGATCAAAGCTAGCTCGCCGAAAGGGTTTTATTATAAATTGAGAAATTAATAAGAGTAATACTTGCGCAAGTAAAAATTAGTATTAAAGGTATTTATTTGAAAGAAAAATATAGATCAATATTTTAGAAATTTCTATTAAATCAAAGAAGTACAAAATCTAGGCTATTAAAACACATGCATACAATATTTAATTTTTTTTTGCAATACAATTTGCGATAATTTATTATAGTTCTAATTCACTAGATGAATGGCTCTACCTATTCCGTCAGGTGCCGAATCTTGCACCCTGAGATAAAAATATATATTCGATACAAATAAATCTACTAAATACTAGAGATTTTAATATATAAATATATATTTGGATTATTAGTGGCTAATTTATCAAGCTGATCTTAGAGCACATATTTTTTGATTGAATTATCCAAGTCGACAAGTATTAGCAAGTGCATATCGCAGCTACATGCAAAAGAATGCATATGATTTTAAGATAAAGGCACATGGTAATGATTCGTGCCATAAATCTAGAATATAAAGTTAGCCTGTGATATTTTTATTGATTTCAATTATTGTTCTATTTTTATATTATATTTTTTTTTTTATCGCTCTATATATATATTTTTTGCCTCGATTGATCTTTGCATTATTTGTGTAATATATGTATGAAACTTTCATGGTGTGCAATTTATTTTTTATTCCTCAACTCTATAGTATAAGTATCATTTATATATATATTTATTATTTATTGAATTACAAGAGTTATGGGAGAAGCCCATATCTAGGCCTATCAAGATTTTTTAAGACTGAATACTATTAGAAAACCACGACCTAATTATATCAAATCTCATGCTTTACCGACTGATGCCAAGCAGGAGGCTAATCGTTATTTAAATATAAAGAATAACGTGACACAAAGACATGCCGTACCAACGTGGGACTGATGATGAGAGCCAAGCTCATTGAATAATTATTTGAAATTAAGTCAATAACCATATTGAAAATTATAGATAACTTATACGAGTTGTGAGGAAAACTGGCGAAGGGAAATTTGTATTACTTTTTGGGGAAACAAGAGCTTTAAATAGAGAGAAATTATATGTTTTAAAGAAAATTTTATATTATTAGTACTGTGAAAAATTACATGTTTATAAAGAGAGATTATATTTTATAAGCCTAAACTGCTATTACTTTCTAGTCAAAAATATATTAGGTGTTTAAGCCGGTTGGAAAATAAGTCGCAGCCTGTAAACTAGCCAAGAATAAATCAACAAAACATTGGGGGCGCTAGAGCATTGTAAAAAACTTAAGTATAAATACCTTGTTGTAAGAGTATCCAAACACTTTACACATCACTGTTCACTGTAAGTCCCGGTTTGTGTCTCTTTTTTAAGCATCTTCGCTTATCATTTTTGTCACTGTTTAATTAGCATTTATCATATTTGACATAATGAATCACACTCCCGCAAACTCTGAAGTTTCATATATGTACGGCGGTTGCACAGATCCCACTTTGTTGACTCCAAGCACATCAAACCCCACCACGGTAGATGCCAATACGCCACGAGAAAGGGAACCAGGAAGCGTCGGGTCGATAGTCTTCGATCCACCAGGTCTGCAACCTCTATCATCCACTCGAATCGACGCCGCTGACACACCATTGAATCAACGGATAGTAGAGATCAACTTTGAAGGGGGCGAGGAGCAGCCTGCCGAACCCGCATCTCCAGAGGCCGAGTCACATCTGAGCAAACAAAGTCTATTTTCAGTCACAGAGCTAGATCCTTTTCAAAAGGTAATGATGGAACAAACTAGCAGTATGTTCAATATTATGCTACAAAACACAATGGACAGAATGATGCAGGAGATTAAAAAAGAGAATGTGGAAATGAAAGAGGCAAATAAGCAAACAATGGAACAGGGCATGAAAGAGACAGCGGGCGCTATAAAATCAGTAGAACGACGGTTGGATACTATTGAGGCTAAAGTAGAGAATCATAGGGAAGAATTAAAAGCAATGATAAATCTACAGAAAGAAAGTCAGGATAAAGTTACGGCAGGATTATCGGAAAGGTTGGATACGGTTACATGTGAGCTCAACGAAAGGATAGATAACCTAACCATACAAATCACTACACCCATTCAGGATATAACCAATAACATTAAGGCCGATTGCCACCAAGAAATCCACAAACAATTACCGTTGCCAATCAAACATTAACAACTACAGTTGACAAAAATATTAACAGTATTAAAGAAATACAAAATAAACAGATTAATATGTCCACAAAAATGAACCAACTGCAAGGTAGCATCAATCAAAATACTGAAACCTGTAAAGCTTTAAACGGAACTCTACTAATTCAAAAATCCACTCTGACTCAATTAAATCAAGAAGTAAACGCAAATAAAATTACAATGGCAATAACACAGGAAAAAATAACAGCATTAGAAAATCATATTCAACAACGACCTCAAGGGATTCAAACAGACAACCTCAACGTACATAGTATATTACAAGGACTAGGAAAATTTGATAATACTGATCGCCATTTGCAACCTCAACCATTCATTGATCAGATAAAATTAGTACAAACTCTTGCACCTACCTCTTGGAATTTTTGGCGTCTTCGTTTGACTAATTTATTGATTGGCGAACCCCTGATGTTCTTTCGGAGTAGAGCCCATGAATTTACATCATTGGATGAGTTTGTCGCTGTCTTCCTGGAACAGTATTGGAGCAGAAGTAAACAGTTGGACGTGCTAGCGGACATTATATCATGCGATTTCAACCCTAACTTAGACGGTGCATGTACCACTTTCGTCACTGCTCTACAGTTTAAAAATTCTCAATTGAGCGAGCCCATTAACGAATCGGCATTAGCAAGTATTATTTTAAAGAAGCTACCGTATCAAGTTAGAATGGCACTCGCCACCCAACCCATTACTGATTGTAAGCAGTTGATAAATCATTTATATGGCATACAGTCTGCAATGGCAATATCAAACCACCGCTCCGACCAGAGATACGCACCAAATCAACATAATTCAAAATTTAATCAGCATAACAGCCAAAATTATGAACCGGTATCATATGATCGCTACCGATCTGCTCCTCAATTTGAACGCCGCTATGAGCACAGGCAAAATGGTAACTGGAATAATGAAAAATTTCAAAATCGTACAACAAACCATTATCCACAGCAAACCTATGAAAGAAATTATTATCATGGCCATGATCGATTTAACACAAATAATGATTACACTCAGAATAATTATAATAGAAATTACAAACCGCCACCTCATCAAATAAGTACAAACTACACATTAGAGCATGCGTCCAGATCAAATCACCAAAAAACACAGAACCCAACACCCAACGACCCGCCACCAGATATACAGAAAACTACAGCTAATAAACCAGGACTATATGATACCCCCGATATAACACCTACAAGCTCCAATGAAACAAACAAAGAAAATCCAGATATTTCAACATCATACACCACCTTTAGAAATGATTTACCGGAAATATTATTAGAAAAACAAAAGCCAATACCAGATAAACCACCACCAAAAACCAGCCGCAAGCATCAATCCCTACTAAGTATCCTGTTCCCCGCCGAAGAGCAGCCCGCCACCGAAGAATCACTACCGGCCACAACCCTACAACAAGAACCGATACACTATAATAATGCTGAAATCCCACCACTGCCAAAAATAAACAGTCGCCAGGAGGAGACCGCCACCATGCACCCGCGCGCAGAATCTATGCCCCCATATCATTGTACCCCACTGAAGCAGACCAAGGACCCGGACCGAGAGGACAGCATACAGGACCGTAAGAACCAACACCGCAAGGCCCGGAGACGGAAGCGCCCGAGGACACCGGACGGCCGACATCAGGACGAGGAGGATGGACTACATGACCGTAAGAACATGCACCACAAGGCCCGGAGACGGAAGCGCCCGAGGACACCCAGCCGACATCAAGAACGAGAGGACGGCATTCCGGAGAAGAAGATGCATCGCAAGGCCCGGAGGCGAAAGAAACGGAGGAACCGCGCGCGCGCATACCGGCCGCATGCACGATTTAAACGCCCGAGGAGGATACCGGACCGGGACCAGGTTGGAGAACAGACCACCGACGTCATGCATCCGCGGCACATTCGTTTTAAGGAAGATGATCAACAATGTGACCGGAATAATAGGCCAAAGAAATATAACAAAAATGGAGCTACTACAAGAACAAATATGGATTCGTGCATGGGCAACAATAAAATGGATTACTTGTGGGAACTAATAAAGGATAAACGGTGGCTAATAAGATTGGAAGAATTAAAAAATAATATTAAGAAAGTGAAAGTACCTAGATATTATGCTATTGAAAAGTTGATAAATGTTTGGATATGGTGTTTAATGTTTTAATAATGGCTGTGAATATAAAAGACTGTGTTGTAGATAGATGGAAATATTATATTGTTATTATTAAATGAATCTATGATTGATGATTGGAAATTTAATATTATAAGAATGTTTATTGTTGTAAGCCTAATGAGTTATAATGAGCCGAAATTAAGAATATTAGATGAAAATAATGAAAAGAAGGATGAGTTAAGAGTACAGATGATTGGAAAAAGAATGGATTAAAAGGAATATCATAAATGAAGCTTGGAATTATTTAAAGGAGTACACCAGATACAAGGGCTTTAAATTTATGAAGGATAGATTAATAATAGGACAGCCTCGACAATCAACAGCAGATAACCGAACGGCCTACAGCAGTATAGCCTAGCTACAAGCAAAAAGCCAAGATACGGGAAAACCACAACAATTCTACATGAAATATCATCGAATTTAAAATAATATGATAAGAAATCAAGGAAAACATTATTATCAAACCGATTACTAACCTTCCTTAATAAATTTAATATTGGTATAGGACCTCGTGGCAACAATCCAGTGTTTTAATTCCTTCCAGCCGTTAGAAGCCTGCAATAAGAAAAAGAATAATTTTTAAATATGTAATTAAATTTTATACATCAGATAAAAAAGGACACAAGCGGGGATAGTAAAATTAAAATTTGTTAATTACCTTTTTAAGAGAAAAAATTGAGCAGTTAGGTTAATAGTTATGAAATTCGACAGCAAATTATGTAGAACCAGTGACCAGCTGGGCAAGGCCACCTGAATCAAATATGTAATGCCTGCAAACATATGATTATGAAAAAGTATGGTAACCCAAAATTGTTATTTATTATTGTTATTTATTATATTTATTAATGTCGGTATATTTATTTATATGTTTTATATTTATTACTTTTAATTATGCCACGTTTGTTACCTGAAAAGAGTTAAAGTGAATACAAGCTACCAAAAAACCAAAGAGCCATTAGCAAAAGAAAAGTATTGTACCTGATGTATAGAAAATTATTTATATTAAGACCTAAGAAATACTATAAGATATAAGCCCAGAAGTTTTGTGAATCGAAATTATTGTCTAAAAGGAATCATTTGTGAGAATTATGAAATGTGTGTAGTTAGGTTGGCGGCCCTGCAAGCGGCGAATTTAAAAATTACTATGTTTTAAGTGTTGTCAGGAGGAGTACGTTTAGAAGTTTATATTTATGATATTTTATGTGTGTTGAGGAGGAGAATTTGTTATTGTATTTGATAAAGGTATAAAGGAGATGCAGCAAATATGTCTGCGAACTGTGATAGAAGTATGAGAGTATAATTTATAAATAAAGTATAGTGTATATCGATGTATTGAAGGGTGGGTTTTCATTAAAAACATTGTGATTCTCAAATATTTTGAATTCAAACCCAGGGGCGCGTGTAACATATTAAATCTGGGTAGATAAAAAAGCCCTAACAGAAACAGTAATAGGTCGGAAATAAAGTAACTGGCTAATATCGCCAAATAGATAATAACTAAGATAAGATAGCATCAGCCTGTTCTGGCTAAATGGTACAAGAACCTAAAAAGGATTTGAAGGAAGTTTATTGCTCATAAATAGATTATTATATAAAATATTTGAAGATTGAGGTTATGTACATGTATTCACGGATCGGTGACCTAGAGATCGATCAAACCGAGGAACGTAGAATCTGACCAAAACCCCTTGGCAGAGCTTTATTGCAATCAGATGGTGTGCAATGTGAAAAAACACCTGTCCACGTGGCTAATTATTAGGTAGCATGGAATTAATATTAATGTATAGAATATTAACTAGCATGCAAAGAGCATAAATAAAAAACCAAATAAAAATAATTTAATGTATTCAGGAAATAAGAGTTACCAGGCGCATGAATACCGAATAAAATTTGCATGCACCAATAGTAAAACGGCAGTTAATAGGCGGCAACTGTAGGCCAGTTCAAAAATATTTCTATATATTTATATAAATGTACTAGATTTTGTGTTAAAATTTTGTAATCTATGTTATCGATATGGCTCGAATGCAAAGAAATTATTAATCATATAATCTAAGCAATATTTTGGTATTTTTTGTAAGATCTATTTGAACCTAAATGGCGGAGGACTAAGATATTTAAATTTATGCTAATTTGAAAGTCGGAAAGAGGATCTGTAAAACTTGAAA
>NW_024095276.1:0-5964 GCF_014356525.2 Nilaparvata lugens
TGACATAAGTTTTATGAAACAGGGCCCAGGTTTCACTGAGTAATAAAATAAACAATTGCAATGATTTATTGAACGAGCGTTAGCGAGTTCTCACCTTTGACTTACTGAAGGCAAAAGTCGTTGGCCATCTGTTTGTATGTTCTACAATAACATTAGAGAGAATTGATCAATCAGCTTCAAATGTTGAACATGTATTCTTTGAACCTTTTTACAGGTCAAGTTCGTTGGACAGCAGAGTTCACTAAGGCCCGCCGCAAAGTAGACCAACGCTAATCCACGAAAAGCAACCCACGCCGTGGGATGTTTTGTAAACCATTGCTAGGCTTCTCTAGACATCTGTGTAATACATGCAATGAATAATCACTTGTCAGCTGATTGATTATGAATAATTTTATAGCAATGGTTTATAAAACATTCCACGTGGGTCTACTTTGCGGCGGGCCTAACTCCATCGTCCTGTTTCAGGATATACAAATAACATTGAAAGTGCTTAAGAAGAAAAATTTGTTTCGATTTTTTTATCATTTAGTCAGCTGGAATTAATCAGATGCTATTAATGTAATTTTTCAATTCATTTAAAAAAGCTGATGCTACTATTTGGCAGGCTGGTATCACACTGACTGTCCTTAATGCGCCGACACATGATTTCAGCTGAATAATACTCAACATAATTATTTAATTTATAAGTTCTATATTAATGTTAACGTCTGTCTGCCTGTCTATTGACTGTAACATACATGTAATTGATAATACTAATTGTGATAGCAGTTGCTATTACATTGACAAATTTTCTATGACAATTTTTTTTGTTCAGTGTTAAAATTGTGAGTAGAGCTACTATTAGTGTTTACTAACACTCGATTATTCAATGTTGGTACCCATATATTTCATTTTTGTATCACTAGTAGTTCTGTGAACAGTAGACCTCACGCAGTTATAACGACGTCCCAAACCATAAGCACATCCACACTGATACACTAACTATTTATTTGATCAGATCATGCTTACACAAGATTTAATTAACATATAACGCTTTCCAGAATTTAGCGCGAGAAAACCAGAAGACATCTAGGCGCCCAGACGAGCTGTTATAAGTTCTTTGCATCCTATTTAATAGTGCATAAAAATTGCATTCAATGAGGCATGCAATTTATAGTCTACACAGATGCTAATTTTTTACCAAGTTACATAGAGATATTGAATTGCATGCGTCATGGCATGCAATTTATAGTCAACTCGACAGCTGATTTATGATGAATAATTCTATAGTCTGAATTTCACTCTAATATTGACGTATGAAGGAGGCTCCTTTTTCCTTTTATATTATCCTTGAAATGTAAAATTTCCAAAAACCTTGTATATACGTCGACGCGCAATTTAAAAAGGAACATAAATATACCTGTCAAATTTCATGAAAATCTATTACCGCGTTTCGCCGTAAATGCGCAATATATAAACATTTAAACATTAAGAGAATTGCCAAACCGTCGACTTGAATCTTAAACCTCACTTCGGTCAATTAATTATTAGTATTATCTTTAATGTTGAGATCATTGAAACGTTTTCAGATATATGTGCAGGTTTTGTCATTAATTTTCTTTTTAAATTCTGTATCGAAATCATGTATCATATGACCACGTTCCTATTTGAAAAAAGAAGTTGTATTAAAAATGAAGTTGGATCCAAGATGGCGGAGTATAGTTTTGAAGCGATAGAAAGTAGTTTTTTTCAATTGGAATAGGATCCCCATGGAACCTAATGTCATATCATACTACTTGTAAAAGAGATATTTAACTGTTTCCATAATAATTCTCATTAACTCAGGGTATAATTACAAATTGCGGATTTCAGAGATCAATACAGTTCATGAGCGAGTTCTATAACCCAGGGGTCACTAGTTATTCTATTAAAAAACAAATCAACTGTCAGCTGGATTATAAATTACATTCAAATTTTTTTATAAAATACGAGTAGCCCTTACAAAGAAAGCAAGTAATATTGGAGTATGGAGAAAATTCCTCCTACTCTCATAATATTATTATCCTGAAGAAAACACAAATGAGTAGCTGTATTTCGTCTATTTTTGAAAATGGTTTTTAATGCCTAAGGGCATTAAGGACGGTTTCCGAGCTCGGGATTTAGTTAAGTTCTATACTTTACTTGGAGTTGGAAAATTTGCTTTCCAAAATGGGGCATAGTCCACGTTTAAATTAAATTTTCGAAAACTAAAACTAGAAAGTTTAATTGTGATTAATTCCACAAGAACAATCAGAGAAGCCGTTCCATCAAAAAGGTCTTCTCTGATTGGTTCTCGTGAAATTAATCACGGTTAACATTTAACCAGATTTTGTGCAACCAGGCTGTATAAATACAGTGTTTCGCTGTAAATGCGGAACACCCATCAAGAGAAAAGCAAAACCGTCAACTTGAATCATGGACCTCGCTTCGCTCGGTCAATGAATAATATTTTATAGTCTCATTATTTCTTTGATCAGAAGTAGAGATTATATATAGCGATATTGGAGTATGAAGGGTTTCACTAAAATTACTATTGCCCAGGTCAGTAAAATAATTGAAAACGTGAATCTTTTGCTTTGATTGTTTCTATTATAGATATGGCAACAGGAATTTATTTGGTTGTTTCTCCATAAAAGTTTTTTATTGATACTACTAGTCTATATATCAATAATAATTTTTATTGATTTAAATACTATTTATATATCATTAAATATATTTATTACCCCGTCACATTATATTATGATGAAGTGGGGTATCATTTTTTTAAGAATGTGCAAAAACAGTACGGTAGGCCTAAAACTTTTTCTGATTATTACTTTTGTGAGATAATGGAATAAGTAGGTAATCAATAATATTAAATATAAATAAAAATACTGAAATGGAGTTTTTTAAACGAATAAGTTTTCAAAAATTAAATTCTTTTGAGAAAATTCTCTATTCAAAAATACCACGAAGAGAAATATCCATGTACATTTACTGAATCAAAGCTCGTACTGTATATGTCCAACTACATTTTCTATTTCACTTGTGGCTTCAGTTCCATTGTGCATTATGATCACTTGACCTAAGTTTGCAGGTTGAATAATGAAAAAAATGAATTCTATTTATTAATTTAATAAATCAGGCCATAAACAAAATACGAATAGGTATTGAGGTTAAACAGCAATAACAATCAGAAGAAACAGAAGTAGCCTAAATAAAAAGTAAATATTTCAATGCTATTCAAATGGAGCAATAACTTCTTTCATGACCACATAGGATAATATTAACAAAATATTATATTTAATATTCACAATTTCATTGATGAACACTAAAAAGCCTTACAGTTTTAGATAAATCACATCATGAGCACAAATTAATATATTTTAATATAATACTCATACTAAACTAATAATATTGTCAATAATGCAAATAATAAACTTACCAGTCAATAATGTGTAAATTTCCTCCTTTTCAATTATTTTATAAAATACTAGCTGTACCCTGCCACGCTTCGCAGTGGCACATTGTGATTGAATGTTTTTTTTTTTTTCTGTGGCCCCCACTATATATAAAATATGTGTTGGGAAACCACAAATATTATGCTTGTTAAATAAATTATGAACATCTGTGTTATGTGAGCTGTTAAATCTGGTTTATTGTGCAATTACAAAACTAAAAGGAAAAATAATGTTTATGTGAGAAATAAAATGAAAAAAAGCAAAATTTTTAGAAAAAAGAAATTAAAATGAGTAAATGAATACCTATATATAAAATAGAAAATTATTGATGGAAAATAATTAGATTCTAAAAGAAAAAAATATTTGAGAATAGTCTCTTAAAAAGGATTGATAAAAAAATGAATTAATAATATTCATAATATCTAGTTTGTAATAAGGTCTTCACTATAATTTATTCTATTTTCAATTATCCAAGTTTTTGTTTTTGCTTTAAATATATTAACCAGTACCATTTCCTTGATGTCCATTGGCAGCCTGTTGTAAATCTTCGGTCCTAAGTATGTGACTGTTCTCTGGGCGGCAGTTGTTGTCATCCTGGGGACTGCTAGATCAATATTCCTTCTTCGCGTGCTGTGGGTGTGGTCCATGTTGAGAAAGAACTGCGGGTTTTTCCTGATGAATGTGAGTAATTTGTGAATGTAAATTTGTCGGATGCTCAGTAGTTGGAGCTCTTCATATAGAGAATCTGAAGGGTAGAGTGGATGTTTCTGTCCCATTATTCTGAGGATGAGTTTCTGGACTTTAAAAACAGGATTGATATGGCAATTTGATTTTTCCGCCAGCACAACACATCCCTTTCGTTTCATTATTAAACTTTAGAGCCTGGCAGTAGCTACATACATGACTCATCTGACCAATGACAACATGCTGACTTGAACTATAATCAATAGCTGGATTGTACCGGAACGCAAGACGATTGTATTCCAGATGCAGATCAGCTGTTCTTTCTGTTCGTGTTTCAGCTATCCTCACCCTTTCGCGTTCATTGCGTTCAAAACGAACCAAATCTGTTGCTGCAGAACGCGACTGACGTGCTCGCAATCGTGCATCCTCAAGCCTGGCTGCTCGTCTTTCTGCTGGGTCCATGTTAAGTGTCTGGATGGTGTTTAGCCTGTTCCTCTCTCGTAAAGATGTTTGCTCTTCCTCAGTGATATTCGAACGCCATCTCCTTAATCCTTCTGCATTGTGAGTGCGACGGCCCAAATTTGACTTTCTGCGAGGCATTATTTTGGTTTTTACTGAAAGAGAAGAAAGGAAAATATGTGTGTGTATTACTTTACACACGTAAGAAGTTTTGTTATTGTTTAATTAGTAAACTAATATTTCACGTATTTATTTCGTATATATATTACGTATTTAATATTAAATAAATAATAATTACAAAAAAATAAATCGCGGTTGTCAGCGATTCAGTTATTCAAATATAACTTATAATAGATATTTAGAAATAATTGCATAGTTATGAGGGAAACAATCGATATATTCTCAATATTGAATAACCTTTTTGAGATTTATAGGCCTACCAAAAAATTAATACCACCAAAAAATATATTATATTTTTTATCGAATAAAATAAATTTTATATATTTATACTCAATTTAATGAAAAATCTCACTATATCAGAAATAAAGACAATTAAATTCCCTACAAAACGGGTGGTCAACGAAAATTTTCCGACCAGTGGTTCCGGAGATAGAGCGTTTTAAAGACAAAAACAGTTTTTGATAAGCGCTCTCACTCGGTAACTTTCCAAGTGGTACCGACGCGAGGATCTTTGATGCTGAGCCTCTGATGCAACGGGAATGAAACTGACCGGCTGAGCATTAAACGCTGGTCACGTTGAGTGATCATCTCGCATTGCGTATTGAAACTACTGTACATAAATCCTTTCCAACAATCAACTTATATCAATTATTTAATAGACTAATATATTATTATAATCTATCCCTTCATTTTGTTTAGATGATCAAATAACCAGCTGACTACTAAAATATTAGCCTACTTTGTATTTTAGCATGCAACACAGCCCAGATCGTATTATCAACAACACCGTTGTCAAATGCCGGTATGTTAGTAGAAAAGAGATAAGAATTTTTTTTATTTCTCGTTGTTTTATGATAGAAGGAAACATAGCATGAATATGAAATAGAAATAAGATATTGAAACTATAAGATAAGCCGATCAGCTTATGAACTAAGGTTTGGAGGATTATGAAACATTGACAATTGAGAAATTATGAATACACAAATGCAAGAATAAAAGCCTCAATAATTATAATTCATTACAAGATTGATTTACATCGATAAGATTATACTCACACTATCGACTGAATCGCCAATTGATTGTAGCACGGTACCGGTATCGATCCATTCACTGATTGAAATTACTACAATATTAACACAAGTAACACGATTATTTGCACTGAAACACGAATTTATCATCGAAA
>NW_024095277.1:0-8208 GCF_014356525.2 Nilaparvata lugens
ACCTTTTCACCGCGGTTGATATTCAGCGATGCATCAACATTTCATGTAAGCGATCAAGTTGATCGTCATAATGTTCTATATGGGGAATTGAAAACCCTCATGAAACAGTGGAACATGAACGAGATTCGCCTAAAGTGGACGCTTTTTGTACAAACCAAGTGTATGGACCCTTCTTTTTTGAGGAAAGCACAGCGAATGGTGCATCTTATCTTGCATGATACGAAATCGGCTATTTCCTCAACTGCTGGCTGACTCAGACAACTTTATCTTTCAAGATGGAGCACCACCACACTGGCACAAGGATGAACACAATTTCCTCAACACCAACTTGCCTCAACGTTGGATAGGGCACACAGGACCGCAAGACTTGGCTATGCATTCCCGGCCTCTATGGTCCCCTGACATAGCACCGTGTGATTTTTCCCTGTGGGGATACGTTAAAGATCGTGTTTATGTTCATCCTTAGCACGTGATATTGAGGAGCTAAAAACCAGGATAACTGATGCAGTAGCTACAGTCCAAGAAGAGAGACATCTTGCTAACAGTCTGGATGAATTTGGCTACCGTCTAGATGTCGTCCGAGCCTCAAAAGGAGGGCACATAGAACACTTATAATACATCATCATAGACTTGTTACTTTTGTGAGTAATCTGATGTAAAAGTGGTTTGTGTGTATCATTTTTTAAAATTCGGTCATTCTTTTTGAAACACCCGGTATAGCATAAGAGATATCCCATGATATAGGGCGTTTAGTTCCAAATTTCACTGTTAACTCAAGCCGATAGTCCTAGTAGTTATTTTTCATGAAGCTTTGTGACGCTGGTAGTCTCTTATACAGTGCCGTTCTTGCAATCTCACAGTCTCTCCCCAACAAAACAGTAATAATAGACAGTAGCCGGCTCAAGTTAACAGAAAATATGAGAAAATCGGCTTAAAATTTCGAACAAAACGACTTACACCATGGGATATCAGCTTCTTATGCTATCAATTTATACTTCCGGCAAGTAGTATTTTTTATCCAATTCACGAATTTCTTTCTATAAAACATACCAGTATTTATTTATTAATCTTTTATTAAATATGTTCTATTTTACTGAGCTGTGTGTTTTTGTTTTTCTTATTGATTCTGATTGTAAATATTGTGAGTTGAATCAATAAAATTTGAATTTGAAAATGATACAGTATCACCACACATGGTACAGTAACACACAACATGATACAGTATCATCTCAACTTGATACACAACACCATAATTGATACAAAACTTCCAAACTTTGAATGAATGAATATCTACAAACATACCCTGTTCTGGTATGCCGGACTTGCTGACTGATACATAGACTGATTCATTGGCTGATAATTGACTGATACATAGACTGATAAATTGACTGAACATAGACTGATAAATTGACTGATACATAGACTGATAATTGAATGATACATAGACTGATAAATTGACTGATAGATTGACTGATACATCCACTCACATTTGGTGAGAAGTGCCCTGTCCTGATGATGGCTGACTTGCTGACTGAGACTGTGCAGTAGGATCTGCGCCGTCTGGTAGCGCTGGAAGCATTCGGCCGGATTGCCAAACAACTCATCCAGAGCCGCCGATTGACACTGCATACAAACACAAATAATTTTATCTACGACCATGTTATAATGTAAACATTACAATCAATCCCATAAGAGCTTCATTTTCGCAATGGGTTTTCAAAACAATACTTTAAGCTTCCCATTATGCCACGGTTTTAGGAATATTCTTTTTCAACTGCGCGTCGATGTGTAAGCAAGGTTTTTTGAAATTTTGCATTTTAAGGATAATATGAAAAGAAAAGGAATTCCTCCATACTCTGATATCACTAAATATATAATCTACTTTGAAGATATGATCATCAGACATAGAATTAGTCATAATCATCAGCTGACGAGTGGATTATTCATTGCATGCATTACACAGATGTCTGGCCGTGTCTATTTCTATAGGTAGGGATTCAATATTTTTAATGATGCGTACCCATCAGTATCAATATTCTCAAATTTGAAAAACAAATTTAATAGGTGATTGAAAATAAAATAAAAAACTGATTAAATGAAGGAAATAATGCTGAAGAATTTATAATATTCTTTATGGAAAAAATTAATTTTAAAATAGTTGAGAAATATTTTTTCAGATGGAAAGATTATCACGGAGCTGGATAAATTATCATATTATGGGATAAAAATTCAAACGTGAACTGAGTTTATTAACGTGAGTTTTTGATCTTGGAGAAACAAATAACAGTTTTTAAGAGTAAATTATGATTCAACTGAATCAACAAGAACAGGTGACATTAGATACTTGTGAATGAGAAAACTGCGTGAGGTCTACTGTTCAACAGAACTACTAGTAAATTATGCGATAGGGTATCGACCAATCACAATGCAGGATTATCCAGTGTCGAAAAATTTTAAAATCAGCTGATCGTATCAATAACATTAAGCCGTCTTATCAAAAAGGCCTTCTCTGATTAGTTCTCGTGAAATTAATCACGGTTAAAATTTAACCGGCTTTTGTGCAACCGGGCCTATCTATTCTAACCTATAAATCAGTAGTAATATCAGATCGTATTTCAATGTTTCAATCTATGGTTATAATCTTGATATCTACTAAATTTGAAAAGCAAAAATACTAGTTGGCATCAAGTGTTCTGAAGTAAAAGAAGTCGCTATTAGAGTACTAGTAGTTCTGTGAACAGTAGACCTCGCTCAGTTATAAAAAACACCGCCTTCTCCAAGGCCGGTTGCAGACGAACCACAATCGCATGTGGGATGTGGGAGCTACTATTTTCCTTGTGTGGTACCACAAACGCAGCGCATATGGAATGCATTGGCAGGCATGGCAGTGGCACTGATACTTCCCATCATGATGTTGTGCGCTGTGGTAGCGATTATTTTCCTTGCGATTGTGGTACCACTGGTTTGAGCACCACGCTCCCCCTAGCTTCTGTACCACAATCACACTAATGAGGTTTTCTCAAATGTAGTGTGAAAGACTCTCTGCGTTAGTCGTATTGTTCTGTGGTACGTCGGTCCCACATCCCACATGCGATAGTGGTTCGTCAGCAACCGGCCTAATACTGTCCATCAGAGTGAATAATTATTGATGTGTCGTGATATTGGTTTGAAAACGACTAATGGCTGTTAGGTTTGGTGTATCAAGCTATTCATCTGTTGTGAACAGCTACTATCATCAAAAGCTGACCGAGTTGAAAGAAGAAAGGTCAAGTGAAACACTATGTTACTTTGAGTTATCAATTGCATGCGTCATTGCATACATTAATAATCCACTTGACAGCTGATTTATGATGATAATTCTATAGTATGATTTCACAGTGATATTGGCGTATGAAGGGGGCTCTTTTTCCTTTTCATATTATCCTCGAAATGCAAAATTTCAAAAACCTTTTAATAAGTCGACACACAATTAAAAAAGGGATATACCTGTCAAATTTCATAGAAATCTATCCCGCATTTTGTCGTAATTTGCGGAGCATAAATTAACCATACATAAAGAGCAATGCAAACCGTCTACTTAATCTTAGGCTCAAATCACACTTACGCGACTCAGGTCGAGAAGAGCATGTGTTTTCAAATGGTAACACTGATATCAGTCGATTCTAGTCTCCGCGACCTCACGACTGTGAGACTGAGTCGAACGTCGACTCACATGTTTGCCGAGCCTCGATTTGAGTTGCCATGCATTTTTATGAAAGTGAGGTATGTTTATAAAGTTATTTTTAAAGTGAGGTTACCATTTTAGATCATACAATATATTCATAATAAATCATTATAAAATTGTTACATGCTAAGTACTGACAATGTAGATTTTATATTTTTAATAAAGTAATGTTAGAAAGTGGAGTAGCATGGAACTGAAGTAGTGGCAATGAGCAAGAAGTCGTAAGGCCGAGAGACTGGAGTATCCTCGAATGGAGTCGTACGATTTAAGTCGAGGTAGTTTGAGTTGAGCCTTGTGTGGGCCGCCCACTGGAACCAATTTCGTCCGAACTAGCATCGCCGAAACTACCAATACTCGTCCGAACGATCTCCCAACAAAGAAAGCTATGGATGCTCGTCCATTGCAACAGGTTCATATGTCCGTGCACGGCCGTCTCCGGCTGATCAAGTTTTCGATCGAATTAATGGGATTTTCCGGCTCTATTCGGCCGAAGTCGAGCTGAGACAACATCCTAACCTTAAAATTGTTTTTCACAGTCTTGTCTGTTTTTAATTTTTGAACTTGATCTGTTTTAACTATGGACAATGAAAGTTGATTAGTTTGTTTCAAGAGCATGTTCCATTGTGGGATATGCGACAAAATATAATCATCGTCGTGATGTTCAAAGGAATCTGTAGACAACGATTACTGAACAAATGGATCTGAAGGTAAATTATTGTAATGATACTAAATTTAGAGCATATTTGTTTATTCATTTTCAAAATCTCAATATAATCATTGTTTCTGAAAAACGATGGTGGCCTGATAGTAGTTTAATCAATATTAGATTGTTTAGCCACTACTGAGCTAGACTGACAAACGGTTCCAATAGAGACCATATTCGCCGAATTAACGGCCGGCAGATTAGCCCGATCCAGCGGCCGAACGGATCAGTTGAATACGGTTCCAGTGGACGGTTACTCTAAGGGTAGCCGCCGTTGATTCGGCCGAATTTGGTCGTCCATTAGAACCGTTTACGTCAGTCTAGTTGCCAATATTGAATTAACTACTAGGCTATCATAGCCAACAAATTTTTCATAAACAATGATTATAAAGAATTTGGAAAATTGAATGAACAAATATCCACCAATTAATTATTCATTTACATAATCTTACTTCAGATCCTATTTGTTCAGTATCTTTGTCTACATATTCATTTGAACATCACGACGATGATATCGTCTCGCATTATTCCACAATGGAACATGCTCTTGAATCAAACTTATCAACTTTTCATTGTCCATATTTAAAACTTTATAAAACAAGCAAGTTCAAAAAACAAAAACAGACAAGACTGTAAAACTATTTTGAGGTTAGGATGATATTGTCTCAGCTCGACTTCGGCCGGATAGAGCCGAAAAATCCTATTCATTCGGATCGACAACTTGATCGGCCGCAGAGGGCCATGCACGGACATGCACCTGTTACAATGGACGAGCATCTATAGCTTCTTTGTTGGGGGATCGTTCGGACAATTTGGTAGTTTTCGCCGATGCTAGTTCAGACGAAATCGGTTCCAGTGGACGGCCCACCTTAGACCCTACTTCGCTCGGTCAATTAATATAAATAGTAACTTCTATTAGTGTGGCACTGACCATATGTATGGCATGATTGTAGAGTATCTTGTCAGCCGTTGCGCTGGCATTCTGCAGTAGCACAGGTGAGTTAAGCTGCTTGCAGTCTCCCAAACACTGGCGGAAACGTGCATTCAGTTGCGTCACTACGTTCTTCACCGATGCAGAAGGTTGCAGCACCTTCAAAATAAATAATAATATGTAATTATTTATATATTATGTAAAATAAAGATGACGATAATATAATAATAAATTTTATTTTTATTGGAGATTTATACAAGAAGTGAACATAAACTACAAGGGTCATTCTTTTTCTACCGCCGCCATAAAAAGACGAATGTAAGAGATTAATTATCTCATAATATAATAATAAATAAATAGATTTTACTGTCGTGGTTGGCGGGGTGATATTTACGGCTTTGCAAAAAAACATCAGGCTTCAGAGCCCCTAGATCCCTAGATGTAGGAAGCTCCTACACACAGGGATTCTTCATGAATGAAGAGTTGCAACGTATCACAAATAATGGAAAGAGCATGTTGAACGAATGAACTGCTAAAAGGAGCTAACTCCAAAAATCGCCTTGTTTTCTTTTCGGATGCACACGTTGCTTTTGGAATATACTAGAAGAGCAGCTGTTTGCTGAAGGAAAGATACATTGGAGCTCCTTGTGTTATCTTTTCGGATGCATCAATGATTTTGGGAAGATACAAAAGAGCATCTGTTGCTTATGAAAAGATACATTAAAGCTCATTGTGTATCTTTTCAGATGCAAACGTTGCTTCTGGGAAGATACAAGAGAGCATCTGTTGCTTATGGAAGGATACATTAAAGCTCCTTGTGTTATCTTTTCAGATGCAACACGTTGCTTTTGAGGAGATATAAGGAGCATCTGCTGCTTATGGAAAGATACATTAAGCTCATTGTGTATCTTTTCGGATGCAACACGTTGCTTTTGAAAATATACAAAAGAGCAGCTGTTGCTTATGGAAAGAAGATACATTGAAGCTCCTTGTGTATCTTTTCGGATGCAACACGTTGCTTTTGAGAAGATATAAAGTGCGTACAGACTTTCGCTCTGCTCCGCAACCGAACGTCACTCCAGCAGAGCGATTGATGATCGACCGGGAGCAACAGTGGTTCGACCGGGGAACGCGAGAAGATCTAACATCTTCCGTAACGTTCATGATGGGTGCGTGGGCGGCGCGACTGTGGTTCGATGGTGGTACGAGGGCGGTACGAGGGAGGAGCGTGCTCGGTGCGGGTTGGAAGAGCGTATATGTGTACGCAGCTTTAGAGAGCATCTGTTTATTATGAAAAGATACATTAAAGATCCTTGTGTATCTTTTCGGATGCAACAAGTTGCTTTTGGAAAGATACAAAAGAGCATCTGTTGCTTATAGAAAGATACAATAAAGATCCTTGTTATCTTTTCGGATGCAACACGTTGCTTTTGAGAAGATCAACTGTGCTTTTAGAATTAAGTTTGTTTTTTGGTAATTCTTCAAATTATATTTTTTTTGTATAGTGAATATTTCCTATTTTAGTTATAATAATGTGAATATTTCTTCCATGTTTGTTTAGAAGCATCTAATTTGAAAATTTACTTTGTGAAAATAATTGAGAACTGAAAATTGTGTGAATTGAAGAACTACAAGACTTTACCTATTTCGGACTATGTGTTATCTAAATTTGGGAGAGGAATAGTACAAGAGTACAAGGTTACCTTATTTTTCCTCTACCTATCATTTGATAATGTACTTACTGTATAAATGAATAAATAAACATTCAAAAGAGTAGCTGTTGCTTATGGAAAGATAGATTGAAGCTCCTTGTGTATCTCTTCGGATGCAACACGTGCTTTTTAGGAGATACAAAAGAGCATCTGTTGCTTATGGAAAGATACATTTACAAAAATGTTGGATGTTTTTGAAGGAATAGTATTGTAGTCTAGTGGCCCTCCGCCGATAGGCAAAACTACAGGACCCGGACTATCAACTAGTAGTTCTGTGAACAGTAGACCTCACGCAGTATTCTCATCCACATACCTGATTCAAAATATAGACCTTATGGAAATACAGCAATAGACTGGCTTCTCCACACATCTGTGTAATCACTTGTCAGCTGATTTTATGATGATAATTCTATAGTCTGATTTTTACTCTAATATTGGCGTATGAATGAGGCTTCTTTTTCCTTTTATATTATTCTTGAAATGCAAATTTCCAAAACCTTGTATATACGTCGACGCGCAATTAAAAAAGAACATACCTGTCAAATTTCATGAAAATCTATTATCGCGTTTCGCCGTAAATGCGCAACATATAACATTTAAACATTCAAACATTTAAACATCAAGAGAATGCCAAACGGTCGACTTGAATCTTAGACCTCACTTCGCTCGGTCAATGATGATCTATAGTGGGGTCAACGTTATAATGGCAGTGTGTGATTTACAATGGTGATGCTATCCTTGTCTATCAGTCAACAAAGCGGATGGCGCTATCTCTTTCATGCTTTGCGATGTTGCCACATTGTCCATCAACAATGTAGAAATTCAACTAATTGACAAAATATTTACTCTCAATCATGAAATTTATTATTACATTTAAAAAATATTTTCTTGACAAATAAAATGCGATTAACTATTTCAACAATAATGAACAGTTCAATTCTCAGATATACCAGTATCTCGTTGCCATCGCTCAACTACTTAGTTTTGCTGGTAACGCCAATGATAATATTATATCGATGTTTAAATGAAAATATTTTAATTTTAAGTTTTTGTATGTATTGTATATGAAATTTTTTAATTTTTCACATTTGTAAAGTTGTGTTTAATGATTTTGGCAATAAATATTTCTTTCTTTCTT
>NW_024095278.1:0-7402 GCF_014356525.2 Nilaparvata lugens
CAGATCTCAATATTCAACAATGACATCCTTCCCGGGACATAAAGAACGGTGGGGACAATCCACAGATACAAATCCAGGCGATATTCACGACAAAAGAAGTCGTATTGTGTCACAGTCAACTACCGAATGAATTCGACTGATATTGATTGAGGAAGTTCAATTGTGACTCATGAATGACTTCCGATATCGAGGGTGGTGAATTGAGTTGTGACCAAGACTTGGTGAGTAGAATAGGTTTTAACAGCCTCTTTACGACGGCTTTGGGAATATTGGGTGAGAATAATTAATTATCGGGAATATCAATGAAGAGTACTTTGAAGGAATGTGGTGTATCTGGGAAGAAAAATTGCATAAACCCTCCATCTACAGTTCCATTGTAAGAAAAAGACATTGTAATATTGATGTTGTATAACACTAGGGCCGGTTTTCGAGCTCGGGATTTAGGTAAGTTCTATAAAAATCGTTAGAGCCGTTTTCGAGATCCGTTGAACATAAATAACCAGATATAAAAATAGCTAGATGGAAAATAACCACATATAAAATAACCAAATATAAAGATAACCACATATAAATATACAGAAATTTCTCGCTTAATGTAATAGGATAGGGCACGGTATATAGAAGAAGACGGTAGGTGTCACGCGCATGTTTTTGCTAAATTTCCGGTGCAGCTGACGTCATTTTATATACAATCATCTGTTTTTAACAAAAATACGTTTCATAAATTTCGAATAGGTGTTAAAAACGTCGGTTTGTGGCGATGACGCAATCTAGCTGGCTGGCCACTGCGCACACATTTCACGACCCCTACCGCTTTCATCTAAATACCGTGGGATAGGGTCGGTTTCCTAAGTTCTAGGCTTAAACAGCTGGAGTCAGAAAATTGGCTTTCAAAACATGGCGTATTCACAGTAAAGATAGTTGCAGCAAAATAAATCTAATTTCTCATTTATAGAATTTGGAAACGTTTTTCCTTGATGAAATGAAACATTCCTAAATGATTCAAATTAGCTGAAGCTTTACACTATTTTCTCCTTATTTTATCTTGTGTTCAGTTTTCTATTTTTTCGAAATTCAATTTGAACGTGACTTTGACTATGAATACGACTACGCCCCGTTTCAGAAAGCCAATTTTCTGACTCCAGCTGTTTAAAGTCTAGAACTTAGGAAACCGACCCTATCCTATTACATTAATCAACAATTTCTGTATATTTATATCTGGTCATTTTTATAATTATCAGTTATTTTATATCTGATAATTTTTTTCTGGTTATTTTTATATCTGGTTATTTATGTTCAACGGATCTCGAAAACGGCTCTGAAGATCTTCACGGAATTTGGAACATAGTATGTTTATGATATAAAAATTCGATTGCACTAGGTCCTATCCCTGAGAAAACTCGCTGAAGGAGATTAAAAGGATAATTCATCCTTGGAAGAACAGATGTCTGTATAATCTCGTCATCTGTCGATAGCAGAAGATGCATGTGCCTAAGATCAGCTGTGTAATCATTCAATCAGTTTACCGTATCTTGCAAGAAATATTATTATAGAGAAACGATAGCATGAGTAGATATCTCATGGTATAGGGCGTTTCTGTCGCAACTTTCACTTTTATCCCAAGCCAATAGTTCACATAGTTCTTTCCTATGCAGCTGTGTGACGCTGGTAGTCTCCCAAATTGTGCCGTTCATACACTACCACTCCAACAAAACAGTGAAAATTGACAATAATCGACAGTAATCGGCTTGAGATAACAGTAAAAGTTGCGACATAAATTCCCTATACCATGGGATATCTACTTACGCTATTGTTTCTCTATGATATTATCTAGAAATTTTATCAAAATGATCGATTTGTTGACATGACATGGTTTATCACTCTAAATTAGAGTATATCATAATATTCAAAGTTAATCATTATTTTACAGTTTTAAAGTTATTAGTGAGTGTTATTTTGTTATTCAATTTAATTTGTAAACAATCTGTTTCTGTTTTCAAATATTCTGACTCAAAATTGGACCAAGTGTATGAAACATAACCTACATTTTGGACCATTTATAGTGTATAAATCAAAATTAGGGGAAAAAAAACAGTTTTGGGCTGTGCCTGTTTGTCTTCCCCAATCATATTGGAAAATTGTGCTCTGTTTATCAATAAATAAATAACGAGCAAAGCTCGGTGCCCCGATATTATTTGTTCAAGATCAATTCCAATAACAGAGCCAGGTTTCACACGCGTCAAGTTCAGCTGAAGATGTTGTTGCCATGGGACCTGGTTCTGTAATAAAAATGAATTAATTTTTGAATAAATTAAAGTGGTATTGACAACATCAACAACTTATTCTTTCAATTATGGAGGAAAATATCACAACATCTCCTCATTACCATACAATCAAATTACATTCATTTACATTTATTACATTCCTTAATCACAACATCAAATTAATGATTGGGAGAGAATCAACAGGATAAACCCAAAACTGTTCCTCTCACTAATTTTGATAAAAATAGTCTAAATGAGGTTATGAAAACACTTTTATAAAGATCACAAAAATTTACAGTCCAAATATACATTATACTAAAAATTTTGTATCTCGTTTTGTATTACATTTTTATTCACAATATGGAGCAAATATCTTCCAAACAAGACATTTTTTCTCCGTCCTCATAGATTCTATTAGATTACTATTAGATTACTTCTATTAGATAACTTATCATACACATGATGTGCATATGTGTTTGTCAAGTTCCGTCCAATCTAATAGAATCTATAAGAACGGAAAATAAAAAATTTGTTAATAACTTTGGTGTAAATGCAGCTTTTCCATTGTCAGTAATCTTTTGAGATTATGATAATATAACTTACTCATTCTTTTCAAATACATGTATTGTGTTTATAAACCCCCCTACACACACACGTATAGTCTTGTAGGAGTATTCTTGTAATGATAATACTATAAAATTTAATCGTAGTGTGCATTTTGAAGGATAAAGAATTTTGAATCGAATTGAATTGAAAACAAATACAATAGATGTAACCGGTTTTGGGCTAACTGATGAAATGGCGTAACCAAGAAAAAATAGAGAATAGAATATAATAGAATAGAATGACTGCCTTTATTTTTGACCTAGGAGGTCAAACCAAGAAAAAATATAGAGAATAGAATATAATAGAATAGAATGACTGCCTTTATTTTTGACCTAGGAGGTCAAACCAAGAAAAAATATAGAGAATAGAATATAATAGAATAGAATGACTGCCTTTATTTTTGACCTAGGAGGGCTAAGTTAGAGCGCTAACGCCCTCTCTTACACTTCACCCTCAAAGATGAAGAGGAAGATAGGAGAGAGTGGAAGCTAGTGAAGGATAAAAAACACCAATTGGTTGATAATTTAAATTTGTGTTTTTCATTATTGAAACGTATCACAACATCACACACAACACTACGGTAAAAGCAGAGAGAAGTCAGTACTTCTTTCCTTATCTCTGGTAATAGCGAAATATATGGATATGTGAAGAGAGAAGAAGGAATAGGAACGAGAAGGAAGAAGAACAGAGGAAAGTGTTGGAGAAGGGATGAAGGAAAGAGATATTATTATCATAACATTGTAAACATTCATTAGTCAATAGTTTTTCCATCTACATATTTGTTTTATTATCTCTCACACTTGTTTTCTTGGTTCTTATTTTGTACTGAAAGTAAATTTAGTTATCATGGCGAGTCTGTTGCTTAAGCCGCCATTTTGTGACACTGTTGAGAGGGAGAAGACTGTCTAGCTGGGCCAATTGCAGGCTTTCATGCCGTTGACCAATAGCATCACTCGCCTACTAGTATAAATTCTGCTGCTCTTGTATTTAGTTTTAGTTTATCAGAGATTGACAATGGTGTAATAACCGAGACCGGTCTTTCTAAATATCAATAAATCTGTGATTTTTTCACAATTTTTTAGTCTTTTTCATTCAATATGAATAATTACCACAATATCAACTTCTCAATTACACTCGTAGTTCTGTGAACAGTAGACCTCACGCAGTATTCTCATCCACAAGTACCTGATTGAAACTATAGACCTTATGGGAATACAGCAATAGACTGGCTTCTCCACACATCTGTGTAATCACTTGTCAGCTGATTTATGATGAATAATTCTATAATCTGATTTTTACGGTAATTTGGCGTATGAAGGCTCCTTTTTCCTTTTATATTATCCTTGAAATGCAAATTTCCAAAAACCTTGTATATGTGTCGACGCGCAATTAAAATGGAACATACCTGTCAATTTCATGAAAATCTATTACCGCGTTTCGTTTCGCCGTAAATGCGCACATATAAACATTTAAACCTTAAGAGAAATGCCGACCGTCGACTTGAATCTTAGACCTCACTTCGCTCGGTCACCAAAAAGCAAAAGTGAAAGAGCAGGAGTTGAGAAATAAAGATGCAGTAGATAAAAATACTCATAGAAAAGCTGGGTTACCAATGAACAAGGAACAACACCCAAGTGTGGAACGGTGGACACAATAGCAACCGTAGCTGAGGTGAGATGATAAAACTTTGGCGGCAATTTCTGTGTTGACACTCTCTCTTTCCCCAACAGTTAAACACCTTTCTCTACAGTTCTCACCTCTCTTTCTTGCGTCTCTGCAGTTGAAACTCTCTTTTTCTGTAGTAAAAACCCCTTTGTCTACAGTTTCACCTCTCTTTCTCCACATAAAGTCCTCTCTTCATCGTTTCTCTACAGTTAGACCTCTCTTTCTTGCTCCTCTACAGTTGGACCCCTCTTTTTCTATAGTGAAAACCCTCTTTGTCTACAGTTTGACCTCTCTTTCTCCACATAAAGACCTCTCTTCCTCGTTCCTATACAGTTGGACCTCTCTTTCTATTTGGTAGAACCTCTTTCTTGCTTCTCTGCAGTTGGGCCTCTTTTTCTATAGAAAAAACCCTCTTTGTCTACAGTTTGACCTCTCTTTTTTTCTATAGTGGAAACCCTCTTTGTCTACAGTTTTACCTCTCATTCTTCACATTAAGACATCTCTTCCTCGTTTCTCTACAGTTTGACCTCTCTTTCCATCCAGTAGAACTCTTTTTCTCCACAGTTTGATCTCTTTTTCTCCACATAAAGACATCTCTTTCTTGCTCCTCTACAGTTGGACCTCTCTTTTTCTATAGTAAACACCCTCTTTGTTACTGGAAATCTCCTTTTCCTTCTCATTCTTCTTCTACTTCTCCCTCCTCTTCTTCAGATTCTTGTTTTTCTTCTCTTTCCACTCCCATGTTACTGGATTCTACGAAAATACGGCGAAATTTCACTACAAGTCACCTTACACACAAATGTTGTTTTGTTTTCTGTAGCCGGTTATCTTTTCATGTTTTCCCTCACTCTTTTGTGACGAAATTTCCTCCCTGGGAACGCCCCTTACACTCCTCAATATTTTTGTCAAATTCAGAATACACGAGAAAGTAGTAGGCCTATGTAAATTCAAAATTATTTAAGTAATTCAACAAGTAAACGATTGAAGAACCCAAAAAAATCAAATAGTCAATTTAAAAGAGGTAGTATGAATTAGGAAAATATTGATCAACTCTGAAGACACTAATGGCTTAAATACTTCGATCATGATTTAGTTCTTAGTAATGTTCTAAATATTGTCGAAATGGTCTTTATTTGAATCAAATTATACTGTTACTATCAAAACTGTCTTCTTTCATCGGAGTTTTTGTACAATTTATTCATATCCTATACTATTAAACGAGCAACTTCTGTTTATATATTTAGATGTTTGGATGTTTGGATGTTTAGATGTTTAGATGTTCAGATGTTTATATGTTTTATTTCACCGGCTCTCGAGAGCGGCTCTAACGATTCTCACGAAATTCAGTACATAGTAGGTTTATAATATAAAGATTCGATTGCACTAAGTCTCATTCCTGGGAAAACTCGCTGAAGGACATTAGAAGGATAATTATTAATAATCCTTGGAAAAACAGCTGATAATAATTATTTCGTCGTCTGTTGGTGATGAAAGTGAGTGAGCGGGTTCATGTGTGTGGGACTATGTCATTATTATGACTCAGCTGTTGAACTTTTGTAATCATTCAATCAGGTTGTGCCGGTTGCAAAAAAGCCGGGTTATTTTCAATCCTGATTAATTCCAGTAGATTCATCTTTTTGAAATAGTTTCTCTGATTTCGTTCACGTGAAGTTAATCAGGATTGAAATTTAATTGGCTTTTGTGCAGCTGGGCCTTTGTGAGGGAAATTTTTGCATTCCTCTGAGAATTAATATCAATTCACTGTAATTAGATAAAACATTTCTGTATGAATGTTATTATAATTTCTTCTTTCGTAATAAATTTTCATGCTTTTGTACTCCAGAGCGAAGCTCGGTCCCCGATATTTGAAATAAAACTCAATTCAAATTCCGTTTCACGTTATAAATTGAGTACCTTCGTCAACATTGATTTGCTTTCCTTGTCTGTCATTTACAATGCAGATAGCTCTATCATTTTCTTCATCCCCACTATTTCCACGTCAGTTGTTGGCAATGTTGAAATATATAATATATATTATATTATATATACCAAAATATTTCATCTTCGTTATGGAAATGTATTATTAAATGTGGAAAAAATGTTTTCGCCACACTGCACAGAAAGCAGCTGTTTTCCAGTCCCTACGTAGATCTGAAAGACCTTGTTTGCAGACGACTCTCGTTTGATGTAAGAAACAGGTTTCTTTTCCGGTCTAGGCCAGAAAGAGTTCTCTTTCCAGCCGCTTGGTGCTCCATAGTTAAGAAGTCATCCGCTAGATCGGGCGAGTGTCCACTTTCTTCATCAAAGTCGCCATGATTTCAGTTAGAGTCTCGAATCAAACTAATTCAGCATTTGCTTTGCAACCATTTTTATTCAATTATTTATTGTTGATTAACGCATTCCAAATTTTCAAAAATGCTTGAAGATGTCTACGCCCGTTATATTCCAAGTGAAATTTTAAAAGAATCTGAAATCCTGACTGCAAATCTTCTATCAATAAAATCAAGAGATAGGTAGAATAACAAGTATTCTTTATTTATTTTGTCAGCAATACCTGTAGTGTGGCAAAAATATCATTCGCACCACGGGCAAAAATTTTTTTCCAGCTCTCAATCTTTCTTTTCTTGAAAACCAATTTCGAGCCGGAAAAATCTCATTTTCTGCTCTAGGTGCGAGATAAACTATTCTTTTCTTGATTTTCATAAGTCATAATTTTTGATAAATTTGTTATTTAATCATTGTTGTTATAACAACAATATTGAAATACTCTGACTTTTATGAGAAAATCCATCTCTACCATTTTCAATCATTCAGTGACAATTTGAAGAGAATGTGCTTTATCGGAAAAGCGGCCCTAGCTTTTGGTG
>NW_024095279.1:0-8194 GCF_014356525.2 Nilaparvata lugens
AGCTCGTACGTACAAGGCATACTTTGCACTGTTTGTCTGTCTGGCACAAAAGCTTGTCACATTGAGGTGCTTACAAGTCTTTCATCCGAAGAGTTTATTAACACTCTCCATCGTTTTGTTTCTAGGCGTGGATTGCTAAAGAATATTCTGTGATCAAGGCACGAATTTCAAAGGTGCTGCGGCGACAATTGAAGGAAATTGTTGAATTTCTCAGATCATCAGAAAATCAATCCAACGTCTGTGATGCGATGTCATCTAAAAGCATCCAATTTCGTTTTAATATTCCACATGCTCCTTTCATGAATGGAATCTGTGAGTCTAATATTAAAATGTGAAATTCCATTTGTTTCGTGAAGTGGGAAATTCAATCCTAACTATTGTTGAGCTTTCCACTCTGTTGGTGAAAATTGAGGCGATACTCAATTCGAGACCGTTGTAGCACTCTCTTCATCTCCTGATGACTACGAGGCGCTGACTCCCGGACATTTCCTTGTTCATCGCCCTCTGTTGGCGGTTCCTGAAATTGACTGAGTGATGTCAACGAGCACAGACTGTCTCGTTGGAAAAGGTTAATCGCTTCACTCAGAGATTGTGGAAGAGGTGGGAGAGTGAATACCTCCACACTCTTCAACAGAAGAATAAGTGGTTTGAGAGTGACACAAACCTTCAGGTAGGGCAGTTAGTATGGATTAAAGAGGACAATTCATCACCTTATCATACCCATTAGGTAGAGTCACCCAAATCATAAGTGATGCTAAGGTGTTGTGCGCTCAGCTCACGTGAAAACTAACTCTGGTGAGTATGTTAGGCCAGTTAGGAAACTTGCCCCCATACTTCCCTATAGTTTAACCCACACCCTAAGTTTTCCGTTTTCCTTTCCTATTCTTTTTCCCTTCGTTTTTCCTTTTCTACCGTTCAGTGCATGTTGTTTTGTTTTTCTTTTACTTTAAATTTTAGTTCTTTTTGAGTTTATGTTCTTGAAATGGGGCATTCCAAGGCGGGCGGAGATGGTGGATTCACGAGGGTCGGCAGCCTTGATTGTGGGTTGATTTAGTTTGTGCTTTCCTCCCCTTCCCCTCTCCCAAAGAGGCAAGATAACCTCTCTCCCTCACACCTCCTCCTTCATCCTCCCCGTTTATCTTCCAACCCGTCACTTCAAGAAGCGTTGTCGAGAAGTCAACATCGTTTTTTCGTTTTCGTTCCGTGGCGTTCGAGCTGAACGCAATTACCTCGTTCGTTTCGTGATATATGTGCAATATCATATAGGCCTACGCATAAAGACAGGATATCGTCAGCAGTAACTTCTACACACGAGATACAGTCCACTTCCTCGCCAGTTCCAAGGTTAGTGCAGATTAAGACTTACTTTTGGGGTGTCGACGTTTTCGTGAATTAAATCTTAACTGTACCCCAATCCATAGGTTTGGAGACAGGACGGGATTACCATCTCATCATTTTATCCAAATAAATATTAAAAAATCAGAACTACGATATAAATGCAAGCACAACTCTTTTTTTATATCTATATTGACTGACTTAACTGTTCCCCAATATTTATATTTGTCAAATTTTTGTTTAAATGTCAATAGATATATATTGGAAAACATATTTTTTTTAGAGTTACTGAGACTCTGTGTGTCACATCACAGCGGAGACACAATAGTAACGCTGGTTACACACTGGGCGGTTATGCCGCGGCGGCGAAACTGCCGTCGCCGACTCGAAAACAAGTCGAGCTTACACATTCAGCGGAAAAATCCCACAGCGGAAAAATAGCCACATCATTGAACCCAATTGGAGAACCGGAAATTAATGATAATGATTGTGGAGTTGATTCAGTATTTGAGTTTAAGATTGTAACACTTGAAGAAGTTGCAAAGTAATAAATAGTCTTAAAGGCAGGAGTGCACCTGTGTACGACCTTGTCCCAACTAAAATCATTAAAGATAACATACATTCATTAATATATCCCATCCATCACATTGTTAATTGAGCCTTCATTTGGGGCAGTTTCCAGAGAACCTGAAAATTGCAAAAATTATACCAATCCACAAGCACTAAAATCTAAAAATTATACACAAAAGTCGGCATTTGCTGAACACTTGATAGATTCAGGCCATAATTTACAGATATAAATTCCAATATGAAAATACTTAATTATGGTAATAAAAGTCAAAAACTGAATGTCAAAGAAGAATTTCCTACTTATAAAGCAGCAAAATTAAACAGAGATAAAATAATAAAGTTAATCCAATTAGACACCAATAACCCCATTTTTGATAGAATCATGCGAATTTGAACCCAAAATTTAGTCCTAGTTCATAAAAACATATGAATAAACTAACATATGATCAAAATAAGAATCTTCCAGTAGTATGTATTATTTAATTCATATCACTTGAAAATGGCATAAATGACCGAAACAGGTTGTGATAAAATATTTTAAAAAAGGGTACTGAGATTTTTATTTTCTTTATATTCTTTTCTTAGATTGATACGTATTTTACCTATCCTTTTTGATTCAAAGTATTTTGGGAGATATTTGTTGTTCTGAATATTTCTCACATATCTTACGTCATCTGAATAATTTGGGGTTCTTCACGATTTTTGTTAGTTTCTCTGTTCTCTTTTCTTTTCTTGATCAGTTTTCTTTTTGATGATATCACGGAAAGTTTCCAACTCTTGGAAATATCTGTCAGCTAATTCTTCAGTAATTTGCACTGGATTTTTATCCAAGTATTGAAATGTTTGAATTTGCCGAAAGTTAATTCTAGTGGGGTCATTTGGTGAGTCGATTTCAAAGATAGTCGATTGTATGTGATAATAGCAAGGTCTAGTTTCTCTTTGAAAGATGCTTATGGCATTTCAGTTCCAATTCCAGTGAGCAATTCAACCAGAGTGGAATGCGCACGCTCTATTGAACCATGGCTATCAGGATGTCCAGATGAAGATTCAAAGGGAATGATGATGAGGAAGCATAATGGGGTGTTATCTCATATAATGCTGAAAATTGTCTCACAAGAGCATTATCAAATTCCTTCCTCCATCCATACACATTGTGTATGAAATGATTGGATATTTTGAAATGTAATCTTTCAGCGCTTTCGTTATGGCAGGGCCATTAACATTATCAATCACAAAATCTTGGAAGAATTTAGAAATAAGTCAATCGTGGTCATCACTTTATGGGACTCGAATGAAAATACGTCTACTTGAATTTTCTCGAAAGGTCGCATTGGGGTAGGTGTTACTTGATACTGCATTTTAACAGGTCTTCGATCGTATTTTGTGCGTAGACATGTTGGGAAATTATTAACATAATTCGTTACATCACTATGCATATTGGGCCAATAGTAATTACGTCTCAATTTCAAATAGTTTTCGTTTATACCAAGATGGAATGTTTTACCTTCATGTTAAGATGAAACGAGTTCTTTCTGTTCTTCCACATCGGTTACATCTGATAATTTTAACTTATAAATTTGAATTTCGTGGTTTGACTTGCCTCTTTCAGTTTTTCAATCAAGAATAGAGAATGCTTTCCGCAATGGGCTCGAATTTCTTGTTAGGACTTTCGAAAACAATACCGTAGGTGAGATCTGGTTGGAAATAAGTTTTCACTTCTCTATGTTATTTGAAATATCATTTTTAGAAGAGACAGTGATGTTGACTCCTGTTCTCATTGAACACTTTCATGAAATGAATTCCAAATTTTCCACGTTTTAGGACAATTTGATATTTCTCTTTGTTGATGGAGAACTGTCGCCTACTATAGCGGCTCGGTCATCAGATGATTCTTGTGAATGAATCGTGACTAAAGAGTCATTGTCGTTTTCCATTTCATTGTTTTGATGTGGAGGCACGTTCGGTTTGATTTGGAAATAAATCTGCTAGTACTTGATCTAGGTCAAGATCATTCCATTCAATAATTCATCCATTGGTATTTCAAGATAATTTGTAAGTCAATTGAGTTGAGGTATTTCTTCTGAATCTAAATTAGCAAGAGTTTAAAAGTCAATTATTTCGTTATTCAGCCTTCTGAAACTTTAATCGGATTTCAATAATGCGTCGGCGACTATATTCGATTTTCCTTTTAAATATTCCACAGTGAAATCGTACTCTTCCCAAAGAAGTTTCCATCTTATAGAGTTTGAATTGGTTCTTTCAATTCCTGAGCCAAACAAGGGGCTTTGTGGTCTGTTAATGTAATAATGTCGAAAATGTTCTTGCTCCAAACGATATTTAATAACTCTTTCTCAATGGTTGGTAGATTACATTCTGCTCTATTGAGAGTACGGGATGCGTATGAAATTGGGAGGTCGGATCCATTTATGTTCTGTGAAAGGAACACTGCCGATAGCATAATTTGATGCGTCTGTCGTCAGAGTAAATGTTTTCTCAAAATTTGGAATGTCGATATGGGTGAATTACACAGAGCTTGTTTCAAGTTATTGAAAGCTTCTTTGTATTCAGTGTTGCTGACATTGATTTTTCCGTCTTTTCTCGAGGCTCTAGTTAGAGGTTGGGCGATTTTCGCATAGTTTTTAATGAGTTTTCTATAGAATCCGGTCATACCAAGAAATTGTTTTATTTCTTTAACGGTTTTCGGTATAGGAAACTGTGAGACAGCTTCGATTTTGGCAAGATTGGGACGAATTCCATCCTTTGAAACAATGTGTCCTAAAAACAACAGTTCCATGTTACAAAAGTTTGTTTTATCTTATTGAATCTTCAATTGATAATCTCTCAGTTTCTTGAATACTCCTCTCAAATCTTTCAGGTGTTCTTCAAATGAGTCAGAAAATATTATTATGTCATCCATATACACTAATGCATTTGGAGTGTCACAAAATATAAGATTCATAGAAGCTTCTCTCTTGAATAGAAGACTCTCATGAAGCTTGGTGGTCCGTTCTTTAGGCCAAAAGGCATCCTTACGAACTCGTAATGACCGTCGTCTGTGCTGAATGCAGTTTTAGGAATATCTGCTTCTTCTACTTCGAGTTGATGGAAGCCAGATGCTAAATCTAAACTCGTAAAATAAGTTTGTCTTCCTATTTTCCCAAAAAGTCTTCTATGTTTGGGAGAGGGAACTTGTCACTTTTTGTCTTTTCATTAATTTTTCGGTAGTCAATTACTAAACGTACTTTACGTTTTCCTGAATTGTCAAGCTTGTCAATTTTCGGTACTACCCAGAGTGGGGAATTGTGATGAATTTGAAAGTCGGATAATTTTTCCGTCAAATAGTTTCTGAACTTCGTTTTTATGTCGTCTCTGAAGGCTACGGGATACCTATAATTTTTGTATATACAGGAGAATCGTCAGTTGTCTCAATCCTATGTTTTAAAGTGAGTTGCAGTCAGTAAAGTGTTTTCTAATTTTAGTATGTCTTGGAATTCATGAACTAAATTTACAATTTGGTCTTTGTCAATTCTGTCCATATGGTCAAGTTGAATGATTTGGGAGATTTCGTCATGAGTCAAGGATTTCTCAGAAGGAGAACATCCATTAATTCGCACTCTTCGATTTCAGACACTTTATATTTCCATCTCTTTCAACATCGGAAAAATATTCAAATTCACAAAAATCTCTATCAGTTACATTTACAAGTATTTCATTCAATTCTAAAGCTGGTATATTCGTTATGCCTAGCTTTGCATCTGATCTGTTTATCAGGGTATTTCAAAGAATTAATTCCCTTGTGAATTTTAACAGGAGAAGTCCATTCAAATTGAATGTTTTGTCAGGGGTAATCATACAATTTGTTTGAAAATCAATCTACTGAGGTTTCGTGACCTAGAAAACTATCGTAATTAGAACTAAAGTCATGTACAGAATACATTCATTACTTTAACTAGCATGCACAGAACTTAAATCTAATTAACACGCCAATGTCCTGTAGCTTCTCCGCTGCTGTTTTGATTTTGAATTCAATTTTTCTATATTAATACACCGGAATGTCTTATTATCAGTTCTTACAAAATTATCCAGTATCAATTAGTAATTTACAATCATTTACACACAGGAAGGGTAACTCGTTCTTTTCACAATAGTTCATTTCAGTCACCTCTGATTGCTTTGAGTGTTGTCTGCTCCTAAAAAATCATGGAAAGCTCCGGCGAGTTTGTCGACTTTGTCTGATAGCTGTTGAAATTTGGAGTTATCGACTTATTCAGTTGTTTCAACTGGTTAAGTCAAATGAACACTGAATTTGATTTTCTTAGATTCGAAACGGTTCGCATTGATACGTCAGTATTTTGGCGATTTTGATTTTGCTGAAACTATTCTGGTTATTCACATTCTGATTAGGATTCCTGTGTTGAAAGTTCTGGAAGTTCTGAGGTTTGTAAAGTTGAGATTGAAACTGTTGGTGCTGATTGTTTTGACGAAATTGATTTGGAAATGATTGTTGTTTGTTTGAGCATGTTGAGAGTTTTGAAATTTAGATTGTTGTTGTGATTAGATTTACCATGGGTATTGTAACTTTTGTAGTGCATTTTTGAAACATCGGTTGAAAAGTTCAAGTGTTTTAGAACAGCGTTGCTTTCACTAATGATAGCCTGTCTTGCGTTTTGTAGATTTTTCACTCTTAACGTTTGAAGGTGGGCTACTAGCTGGTATGGAAGTCCTTCAACTAGAACATTGATAACTTGTTTGTCTAGTTGGTTAGTCACAAGTCCAAAATTCACCGTGAACACCGTCAAGTTTATGCCTACAAATTATGGTGGACGTTTTTCTTCAAGTGTATTCACAATACTAGAGGATGTTGTTTTGGATTTGGTTTAAGTGTTAAAGTTCTGATGTTAGTTGGTTGATCAATTGTCCTGCAAAGTTGTTTTTCAAGATTGTGATTACTTCTTTAACTGATTTGCAAGTACTGTTTATACTACAATTTTGGCCATATCATGGAGTCTTTTCTTGATTTGAAATAATAAACGGAAGTGATTGGCTGGGGCTTCATAATGTCACTGTACAGTATCCAGTTAGTAGAGTTTCTACCACTTCAAGAAATGATATGAGTTCATTGGATTTCCGTCATAATCGGGGATTAGATCGAGATCACCCTTAGGTAATGGTTTTGAAATAGTCGGTACCTGTGCTGCAGATGCTTGTTGCTGGATGACAGGAGTTGAATGAACGTCTGCCGGCCAGGATTAAGTTGATGATGATACCACTTCACTTTCATAGCACATTACTTCACAAAACTTCCGATCGCGTATTCAAGTCAGAATGGGTGTAAAGAATTAAAATTCACAGAAAACCCCGAAATTTTGATAGCGAATTTTCCTTCACACGTTCCTGTTTGGGCGCCAGTTAAGGTTGTCTAAGAAGACGACAAGTTTTTAAAAACAAATTTTATTCACCGAATCGTCGGTCATAACCCCGACGTTCAGAGTTGAAGAACGAAAACGGACTAAGCACGGCGCGCAGGCCGCTAATTGGTTTTATTGAATGCTAATGCTGACTAAGCTCACTACTACTAGCACACCTATAACTCTAGTATAGTTCATTTGACGAGAAAATAAAGTAAGAGCATTAAGAAATCATACTCTCTAAAGATCTATCTGTCTACTGCAACATATTACTTTATTATTACTATTACTATTCACTATTACTATTTTACTTTACCATATACCTCTAAGAGTATGATTTCTAAATGCTTTTACTTTATCTTCTCGTCAAATGACCTATAGGTAGGTTAGTAGGTAGTTGAACGTCTCATACTTCTTACCAACTTGATTCTGAGCCAAATAATTCCCTGGACAAATTGATCTTACTTTTGCTGCATTTTTACTCATGTTGTAGCTTAAAATCTATCAAAATGGTAAATGAGAAAAGCCTACTATGAATATGATAGCTTAATGATGTGATTAAGGCCCGCTTCTCAAATTACGCTTAACTTGAGCTAGTTTAAATTAAGCCTCACTCGTCCAAGAGTATTACAGGTATTATTTACTTGTTCTTCGTTAATATTTATTATTTATTATTTTTTTGAAAATAACATGATTCTCTAACAGTCCTCACTGATGAAGAATCAACTTAAAAGCATAGTTAGTAATCGTCATAATCATAAAATATAATTATATTTTAATTTAGTAAGCTGTGTAATTTGTTTATCAGTGAGTAAATATAGATTAGGGGTGGGGGATTTGTAATAACACTAGTATAACAATTATTATCAAAGTCCACTTCT
>NW_024095280.1:0-7787 GCF_014356525.2 Nilaparvata lugens
ATGCAATCATAGAGTTGGAAAATTATTTCGTATGGCTTTTGTTGTTGAGAAGTCCCTTGCGGGAAGGTTCCATCTCCCTGGTCCTCTCCTTCCCCTGCATGATGACTGCAGCAGAGAGTATCTAGACTCATTTCCATTATGTTTCCTGAGTATTGAAGTTTACGGATGTCAATAGTTTCATGAATTTCTTTTAATTTCTTAATGCGTCTTAGAACTTTTATTTTTTACATGCTCTGTCCAGCTATTTTGAGCATTTTCCGGTACAACCATAATTTAAAAGCTTCAATTCCCTATTTGATTTTCTTGTTCATGTACATGACTCTGCTCCATACGGAAAATAGAGACGATATAAAACCACATCATATTAAAATCCAGTATTAATCCCGGAAAAGCAATCAGAGAAGCCGTCTTTTCAAAGTTTTCTTTTAAAATGGTCTTCTCTAATTTGGTTCACGTGGATTATTCAGAATTAAAATTTTACCGGCTTTCTGTGCAACCAGGCCTTTGTGAGAGAGATTTTTGCATTCCACTATGGTTAGATAGAACCTTTTTGTAAATTTGTCATCATTTCCGTTTCCTTAATGAATTTTCTATGCTTTTGTACTCCTGAGCGAAGCTCGGTCTCCAGATATTAAAATGTAAATTAATGTATAAGCCAGAAAATATTGTAACATACATAAATAAGAACTCTATCTAATCTCATCCATGCTCCTCTTCCTCCCGCCTCCTCCCCCTCATCACCTCATTATCCTCCTTTACCTCCTCATTCTCTTCCCCTCTCACTTCCTAATCCCCTCGTTCCCCTTCTATTCCTTGATTAACGTGCTTCTATATATTTTTTCATACCTTATTAAGTCTTATCCACACTCTTCTCATTCTCTCATCTCTTCTACCAGTCCTAGCTCAAATTCCTTCAACACTTTTCTTTCTACTTCTTCTTCTCTCCAAGTTATTTCGTTTCACACGTTTCCAGGAGTGACTCAGCCAGAATTCGTAAAAGCAGATCAAGCCACCGCATACCGATCCATACAACTCTTCTCCTCCTCCTTCTCTTCCGCCATCTCCTCATGCTCCTTCACCAATTCCTACTCCTCCTCCTCCTCCTCCTCATACCTACTCTCATTCTTTTGAAAGTACTGTATTATCCACTCCCCATCTACTAATGTACGGGTGAGGTGTCCGATACTCACTAGGATTCACCTTATACTTTCAGCATTGGCTGAGTAGAAGCATCAATGTGTTATTGATAAGGAATGCTGTGGATTCAGTATATTGCACAGTAAACACGCACACACATCTGACAGGTAATATCTTAATTAGAGACCAGATTTGCCGCCAAATTGTATGCCGTTCTGTTGGTGCATCACCTGCATCCTCAACATCGTCCATCAAAAGGCGGCAGACCTCTCCAATGATAATTCCTATCCAATCAATTGGCTCACCTTTATCGTGCTGTTGAGCCGCTTTATGGAGAAACGCAAATAAACAACATCCTCCCTCTGTAGAGGAAAAGAAGGAGCGCTCCTACTGATGAAAGATCTATATATGAGACCACGTTATAATGGTTGTACTTGATTTAACATTGGCGTTGCTACCTTGTGTATCACTCGACAAAGAGATACCTCCATCTTTTCTAGCGTTATAATACAGTATTTGATTACCATTAGTGTTGCTACCCTCCTTGTCTATCACTTGACAACGCAGATAGCACCATCCTTTTCTAGCTCTGCAACGCTGCCGCATTGTATTTTTAACAATATAGAAAATAATTCTTCTTTATCTTTGCCTCTGGATAGTGTGGTGTTTTACCAGTCTCCTGTCGTTGACGGCACTTATCTGAGGGTTAACTCCTGTTTTGTGAAGAAACCTGCCTGGTGTGTGGTTCTTGCTGGTGAGCCACTTGACTACTCCAGCTTCTCTACTCCCGTCTCAGGGAATACCCTTGTCACACGAATAGAGGAAACTGTCTAGAGTATCTTCTTCTTCACGTGCCTGCTCCGTTTCGGATTTGGCGCTCATAATGGCTATCCTGATTTTGTCGACGGCGCTACGGAACAGCTCTGCAGATGACTGGTGAAACCATAGCCTCAGATATTCCAGCCTGAATTCTCCTTCTGCCAGGTCCCTTTTTCCGTTGATTTTTCCTTGAAGGATCTCTTGCAGAAGTATGTATCTTGAGCTATTCCTCATAATGTGGCCGAGGTATTGGAGTTTTCTACTTTTAATGGTATTCAGGAGCTCCGGTTCTTTATTCATTCTCCTGAGAACCTCTTGATTAGTAACTTTGCGTCCAGGATATTTTCAGCATTCTTCTGTACAGCCACAGTTCAAAAGCTTCAGTCTAGAGTATACTAGATTATTTTCCTGACAATTAATCAAGGATTAATTGTACTTTATTTCCTCAAGATCAGTAACTAGATGCTGATTCTAATGCAAAGCTTTCTTGATTCTCAAGGAAACACCTATCCTGTAATTAATTTTTAAAATTACACTATATATGTAATTTATGTAAGAGAACTGACTGAACAAACTAACACATACTCGAAGTCCTTGTTGAAAAGTTGTTCAATCAACTCACTGTTCTTAAGTTTGGTAGTATGGCATAATAATTATGTCTCTTTGTATAAAGGGCATGACCCTGATTACTATAAATTATTTTCTATTAAATCAGATATTGAGAAGGTAATGTCTATTTGTGGTTTTAAAGTAATAGTATTGATTTGAGTTTTATATAACCTAAAGTAGGTTGACTTTATGATATAAATGAAGTTGAGTTAATTTGTATTATCCTAGTTTTTTTTTTTATTCTACAGCGCTCAGGTACGGTCCATCAAAGTATGGCTCCATCAATGTACGAGTCCATCAATTTACTGGTTCATGAATGTCTCGTGAACGTGTGTCTTCAAGCCGCTGAGATGCCTCTGAATCGATGGCAGTCCTAGAAGCTTGGGGTATGCGTGTCTCCTGTCCATCTGGACGTGTAGAGCTCGATCACCGAGCCTATATTCAAATTGAAGAAACAGCTTTGAGGTAACAACTTTTTTCCAATTAAAAACCGTCCCAGGAACTCCGGATGTGACAGAATGGGTTTCAGTAACTATAGACTTTCAAAAGGAGGGGACCATTAATCAATTAAAACGTGCGGAATTAGACTTTTTTGTTAAATCGTAATTTTCAGATATTATTGGGGATGGATAGTTTACAATTTTATTAATTTGGTTTGAGTAATAGATTTTTGGTTGTATCTTTACATTGAAATGTGAGGCCATATTTTCTCTGTAAGGATTGTAACGTATTTAATTTGGATGGATAAACGAGGTTCCTATTTGAAAAATTTATAGGTCCAAGTGAAATAATAGGCTAATATCGCCAAAGATGATAACGTTAAGATTAGATAATATCAGGCATCATGGCCAAATTGTACAACAGCCGAATAGGAATGGAAATAATTTTTGCTACTGTATAATATTATATAAATATTGAAAATTTGAGGTTAGGCATAAAACATCTACTGATCGGCGACCTAATGATCGACCGAGTCGCATAAAATAGAATCTGACCAAACACCTTGGCAGAAACTTATTGTGGCAAACAGTATGCAACTTGAGCAACTGAACGTCCACGTGGCTAATTATTGTAATATAAGAACAACTTAATCTGTAAAAAAATTACTTTGCATGTAAAAGCATATTAAAAACCCAAACAAAAATAATTATATGTATTAAGGAAGTAGGAGGTTACTAGGCGCATGAATACTATAATAATTTGCATGCACCAATCAAGGTGGCAATATTGATAGGCGGAATAGTGAGACGGTTCAAATATTTTGTATATATTTCTACAAATTATAAGATTTATAAATCATTATTGTGCAGTTTATGTTTTGTATATGGCCCGAAGGCAAATAAATTATTAAAGATGTAACACAAGTAATAATTTAATATTTTGGTACGGTCTATTTGAGCCTTGAATGGCGGAGGAACAGAATATTTAAATTTCATGTAAATTTGGAAATCGGAAATGAAAATTGTAAATGAAAGGAGAACTTCGACACTTGCCTGCCAACGACCACCATGAGATGTCACCAAAATTATGGAGCGTAATTTCTTACTATACCTTTAATAGCTTAAAGTTAAATCGAATTTCTAAATGTTTTCATAAGACTTTGTGATGCTAATGTAAAGCAGAAGTCATTTTTAAATAATTTTTTAACCCCTTGGAAGAGACGACTCCGCTACAAATAATCCAGGACCACCAGGAGTTTGGATCGACATCAGTAGCTCATAGAAAATTCCAGCACGTGAGTGAAAAATATTCGAAATAGTGATAGGGTGCCCTCAGTGCTTCGAAATGAAATAAGAATCAAGCTAGCGCGTCGAAAGGGTTTTTTATAATTAAGAATTTGGTAAAAATACTTGCGCAAGTTTAAAGATAGTATAAAAGGTATTGTATTAGATAGTAATGAATCAATCCATATATCAAAAGATCCATCAATCAAAAGAATACTAAGTTCGAGGCTATCAATACAATGATTATATGATCATTAATTTCTACAATGTAATTTGCGATAATAAATGTAGCTCTGATTCACTAGATGAATTGATCTATATATTCTGTCAGGTGCCGAATCTCGCACCCTGAAATAAGAAATATTTATTATAAAGGAATCTATTGGAAACCATAGAATTTAATATATATTTGGATTATTATTTTATCAATTTATCATGCTATTTAAGAAATTATTTTTTGAAATAGAACCGTCCAAGTCGACAAGTATCAGCAAGTTGATATCGAAGCTACATGCAAATAGATGCATATGATCATGAATGAAAGCACATGGTAGCATTTCGTGATATAGAACCTAAAAATAGTATTAACCTGTGATATTTTATTGATTTCGTTTCTTGTTATATTATCTGTCGCTCTATATATTTTTTTTTTTGACTTATTTTTTGAGATATTTGTTAATAATGTATCAAATTTTTATGGTGTACGATTTATTTTTATTCCTCAATACTATAGGATAAGTTTTATATATATACTTTTCAATAAATTATCAGTATTATTGTGGAAGCTCATATCTGGGCTATAAAGATTTTTATGAGACTATATCCTAGTAAAACCACGATCAGATTTTTGTAATTATTGGAATATTTCTCATGCTCTACCGATTGATGCCAAGCAGGAGGCTAATCGTTATTTAATTATAAAAAATAACGTGACAGGATCCAGCTGGGAATTTCAGTTTTCTTTAAATTTATATTTTATAATCTACTAAACTACTAAAAGTCGAATTAGTATATGAAATGTTTAAATTTCCCTTATTGATAAATAAGTTTTAAAATAATTTTGTTCTTGAAGTTGTAAAGGATCGAATCGAAGTTTCAGGACCCTAGCTTTTCTAAATTTGTTTTGATATCACATGTTTTGAATAGTCTTCCTATGTAGAATTCCGTGATGTGATACTTGAGGAATATTGTCTTTGCGCTTTCATGATAAGAGATACAGAATAGATATTATTGGGGATTATTAATTTGTAATGTTTCGATACTGTTCTAAAAGTTTCCAAGTGTGCTCTAAATTTTATAAGATTTTATGAATTTTATGTTGATATTCCTTTTAAAAGATGTATTGTTATTTATGATTGACTTCTGAGAACTATCTATGATAATTTTCAATTCTTCTTTCTGAAATTAGATTCCTTTAAGCTTCTTATGATTCAATCTAAAACGTTTTCAATGTAGAGCAGACAGCGTAGGTTATTAGCGAATTATCTATATCAGAGATAACTTTCTAAATTTAGTGATTTTATTTTCGGTTTTCATGATGTAACTTCATTTTGTTTCATTAACTGTTGAATTTAACTGTAAGAGGTGACAATATTAGATATCTTCTCTCTATTTCGTTGTCTCTCTTGTCATTTCTGGATTCCCCGTTCTCTAGCGCTAGGTATGTTTATCAAGCATCCCTTTTATTAAGTTATATTGTGTGTGCTTCTAATTCTAAATTCCAAATTTACTTCCAAATTCATAGCACGGCACAGATTTTACAAATAAAACGAGAAAACAGCAAAACAAATATAGGGGAACAATGAGCAGATTTTCCAGCAGGTCAGAGTGTACAATAAACAATATAATAAAATTGAAAATCGAAGCAAGCAGTCAACAATCAGAAACAGACACGCCGGTTATCAGCTGACTGATAAGGTAGCCGGCTCAGTTTGCATTGAGAAACCAACACTTGTAACAACATTCATTATGCTGTTTTTAGTTATTTTAAAACCATTTTCACTGTTTGTGAATCTAGATCTCATAAAAGAATAAATAACAGATTTTATTATTATTTCAACAGCCAATAAAGTTGGGTACGGTAGTCGTAATTTTTAGCTTATTATTATAGAAAGTTGCTTATCAAAGCTGTTTGGCGAATCTCACCGTGACAATAGTAACATTGGTATTGCTATCCTTGTCTATCATTCGATAAACCAGACAGCGCTATTTTTCTCTTTCTCTGCAACGTTACCAGATCGTTTTTCCAACAAGTAGAAATAAAATCAATTGAGAAAATATAACACTGACAATATTACGTGGATCTCAATATAGTTGTGATAAGTGTAATAGGATTGACATTGATCCTATACCATCACAATAGCCGTGGTCTAGTGGATAGAGTGCTTGCATACAGCCTAGATATCCGTATTACATATTTTTATAAAATAAAATAGTTTGAATTCATATTATGAGTGACAGAAATGTTGAAGCGCAGAGTAATTTTCCATTTCAAGTAGGAACCCCAATGAACCTACTGTCAAATGATTATTCTTAAAAGAAATATTCAGCTGTTTCCATAATTTTAATCAACTCTGCATAATTACAAATTTCAAACAGTTCTTGAGCGAGATCTCCAACCCAGGGGTCACTAGTAATAAAAAAACGATGTAGAATGTTAACAAGATAGCTAAGCTGAGTTGAGAGACTAAAGGGGGCGTTCCTGCCATCTAGTGTACTAGAGAACTCACTTGTGAACAGCAACCAAAAGGAAAAAAATCTGGTGTTGTACACGTCAAAACTTCCTTGCTCATCTACAGTAGTCTGATCGTAGTTTCAATATGTTGCCGCCAATCGTTATTATGTTATTCCCCTAAATTTCTCGTTTAAGAATGAACAATTTCATCCTTAAACGAGAATAATTTAGGGGATAACATAATAACCATTGGCGGCAACATATTTGAAACTACGATCAGACTACTGTAGATGTGTATATAATTGTTTTCAGAGTACTTTTTTCTTTGTGTAAATTGTGAAATTCGATGATTTTTTCAAAAGTCGTCAAAACCGCTGTTCTACAGATGAAATTTACTCGACTATGACTGTGTTCTTTTCATAAACTGCTCTACCTACCTACCTCATGCACGAGAAGGAGGTTACTAAGTCCATTCTCAAGGATGGGGTGGACCCCCCATTAGTTTCCAAGGAAAAAGACTCATGCCAGTTGATAGAGCTGATGATAACTATACAGAGTAATGAATTTGAAAAAGAATCGGTCAAGTATTTTTTGAGAAAATCGTGAAAAACATGGTTTTTTTGAAATTATCTGCCATTTTTCTCAAGAATATTACGGAACTCCTGCAATGTTCTCAAGAATGAGACTCATTCAGTTGATAGGGCTTATGAATAGCTATCTATGGTATAAATTTAAGGAAATCGTTGAGCCGTTTTCGAGAAAACCGTGAAAAGCATGGTTTTTTTAGTCATTACCCGCCATTTTCTCAAGAATATTACGGAGCT
>NW_024095281.1:0-8314 GCF_014356525.2 Nilaparvata lugens
ATTTTTATGAAAAAATATAGTAAAGATATTATCTAAGCTTTTATTTGAAACGACGTATATATGAGTATTGATCTACAAAATATTCATTTAATTAAGTTAAATATAATAAACACTAGGAACAGAGATTGTGAAATATCTTCATATAAAGTGGAATAAAAACGATATTGTCATTTGCACATAATTTATTCGAGCCAAACTTAAGTTTCATACACTAGGGCGTAATCTTTAGTGGTCTTTTTTCATCTTAAGATGATACCTCCTTAGTGCATTGAAACTTAAGTTTGGCTCAAATAAATTATGTGCAACTGACAATATCGTTTTTATTCCACTTTAATATGGAAGAATGACTCATATCTCTGTTCCTAGTGTAAATTTTATTCAATTGATGTTTGAAAAACGTAAAATACTGTATTTTGAACTCGGTATACATTTAACAAACACATTAGGAAAAGCTGACTTGTTGATTATCGTTGACTGATCATCGTGAACATTTTTGTCAAACTGTACATACCGGCATTCTGTCTCATTTTGGAAAATTACGCGTATGACGCGAACCAACGAATTTCGCTTTGTATTTTTTGTAAAGTAAAAAGTTTTTTTTTAAATAGGTGCGTGTCATACACTAGCAAATACGGTAATTTAAGGTGGTTAGGGTTGGCTATAGGGGTGTTGGGAGGCCAATTGTTGTAAACTTATAGTTTAGTTTTTAGTTTGTAAGTTTGTGAATTTATTGTAAATTCATCACCCACTAAAAGCTGAGCCCTGGCTGGGCTATTGAGCATAAATAAATGAGTATCCATACTAATCATTATATATTCATGTAACAAAATTCCTCTAATATTAATTATTTTGTGATTTAGTTTGAAAATTAATACTTTTTTTCATAAATTGGCAAGCCTTAGCTTTCCTGATTCTATATTCCTAACCAAAATAAACTCATATGTTTATATTATAAGCATACTATGATATAATTTACTGATTCTACATATAATCATACTAAAATCAGTTATTACTACTCTAATATCAATTACTTCATAACTATTCATTTAAAAAAAATTAATATCAATATTAAAATGTTGATAAAATAGGTTATTATACTAATTCATTCAAATTGACAATACAAAGCCTCACTGATATACAATTATAATAATATCACTTCCTACAACATTGATCGCTTTCAAAATAAATTTTTTTAACAATACTATTTTCTAGAAATTGACAAATCAAAGCCTTACTAGTTCTATAATTATACACACATCATCAAAATTGTATTTAAAAATATATTTTAGCAGAAGTCACAGTTGAAAATTCATATGAATCTTGTCTTTTTGAATTTCTCCGATCCAACTATTGTGAATTTAGCTCTAGTTAGTTTGTAAGTGAATAAATTAAACAAATACAATTGTCTATTGTAAGTACTGTATTTGCTTGCGTACGATGCCCACCCCAAAAACTAGAATACATTTTTATGAAAAACAAAAACAGTAAATATATTATCAAGCTTTTATTTGAAACAACACATATAATGATTATTGATTTACAAAATATTCATTTGAGGCCTATTCATAAAAGGGCTCTTAAGATGATCCATCAAACTTTAGACCAATTTCAATAGTGTCTATATTATCTAAATTATTTGGAGATGGTAATGCAGGAGCAACTCTCTTAGTATTTTGAAAATAATAATTATTCTCAGATAAGCAATTTTGCTTCAGTAAACAGTGTAGCACAAGTAAGGCTGTGCAGAATTAACAAATCAAGTGTAATGGATCTTGAGAGGGTTTATTGTTACTTTCACATCATTTAACCTCGACACATATATTATATAGTGAGGTATCATTTTGAAAACCTTGAATATTATTGTATATATTGAAAATGTATGAGAAAATAATAGTAATGTTCCTGAATTTATGAATAACTCCTCTGGATGTGTCGTCCAACATTCAGAGAAATTATTATTATTGAGTGAATTTGAATGATCTTCATAAATTCTCTCTTTTTTTATCTAGTTTTTTTCTTGTGTATTATTATTTGTGATAAGCAACAACTGAAATCCCATTGTTTTATTATGCTCTTTGCTACTATTGCTACACAATACAATTAAATGAATTATCAATGTATCAATTTTTTCACTTAAGATTTACAACTATTTTTCTTCTGATATGATTCGAATTAAAATTATTATTTTGAGATCACTGATTGATTATTTAATTTACTATTTCTATGTTTTTTTTAATATAATGTAAAACTTGACTCCTTCAGTCAAACCTTCTTTAGGTTTTGGAGAATTTATATTTCGTCTGGTTTATAATTTTTGAAATTTTCTTATTATTTGTCATTCTTGCTTTGTTTATTATTCTTCATTTTTTGTTTGTAAGATTTCTTTTTATAAGTGTATTTTTCATTTTTGTTTGTTATATTATTTTTCTGTAATAAACTCCCTTCTTCTGGGGGTACCAGGACGAAGGAAAAAGGAAAAATTATTATTATTATTTGATATGAGTCGTGCGTTCGATACAGTTCACCATGATCTGTTACTAAGAAAATTGGATATTATGGTTTGGAAATTCAGTCTGTTGAGTGATTAATCTTACTTAAGGGGAGGACTCAGTTTGTGTATCAATCTGGATTTATGTTCAGTGGCAATGATGTATTTGAATCCTCAGGGCTGTATACTAGGATACTCCTCATACTCCATACTAATATGGAGTCCTCAGGGATCCATACTAGGACCTCTATTATTCATAGTTTAAATAAATGACTTACCTTCAAATGTTGATTGTGCTACCAGAGAGGGTTTCTTGTTTGTGGATGACGGGCTTAAAAAAACTAATACCACATATTAGAGTTGGATCATCTACTTGTAATAGTAAAAATATTGTGACTGATAGGTGCTCAGCAATTCATCTAAAGGTGTGTACAGACGTTCGCTCTGCTCCGCAATCGAACGTCACTCGAGCAGATCGATTGATGATCGACCGGGGAGCAAGAGTGGAACGCGAGAAGAGCTAACATCTCCCGTAACGTTCATTATCGGAGCGTGCGTGGAGCAATTGCGGAGCGTGCGCGGAGCTTGTTGGAGGCGCGTATATCTGTACGCACCTTTACACTTAATATAGACAAAACCTGTGATATTAGTTTTAGTTATAATAATAGTTTACCAAGCATATTGAATTACTTAGTTCCAAGGTATAAATATTGATAACAGACTGAATTGGTTCTCGCACGTGGAATCTCTAAGTAAGAAATTATCTAAAGGCCTTTATATGTTAAGAAGATTGCGTGGAGCTGTTGATGTTTTGTTAAATGTCTATTATGCTCAGATATTCTCATTATTGTCTTATGGAATCATTGTATGGGGCAATTGCAGTAGGTCCATTGCGATTTTTAGGCTTCAAAGAAGGGCAGTTGAAATAATAATGAATGAAAACCAAAGATCTCACTGTAGGCCTCTTTTCAAAAAGCTTAAACTGTTGACTCTGACGTCCGTCTATGTGATGAGCCTGCTTCTCTATATACATAAAGGGGAGTTGGCTACTAGCACTGAAGTCCATAATCCTAACACGAGGCACAGAAATAACATAGAACTGAATACCTCATGTGTATTCACGATCTCAAAAAAGCTGGATGTTTACAGGAGTAAAATTGTACAATTTCTTGCCACTATCTATTAGAAGCCTTTTTTCTTGAATGAGTTCCTTCGACTACCAAGCGGGGTAATTGGACCACCCCAACCCACATTTTGTCTATTGTTTGTAGATAATGTTGATGTATTTCATTGAAATGTTGAGTACTTGTTAAAAACATTTCACTTTAGTTATTTTTTCTCATAAAATCATCCCTTTCCTCTTATTTTTGAAATTATTAGCAAATTTATCCTTGGGGTAACTCTATTACCCTTCTTGGTAACCCATGTCATGCAATTTTTTTGGCATAGGCCTATTTCATCCATCATTGGAATACCATAAGAAATAAATTTAATGTCAAATTTTTATTTTTTTGCCAAACCTGATTCATAATGATCACTTGAAATCTAAATTTAAAAATTTGCTTCTCTATAACCATAATTTAATTATTTGACATTTCCCCTACAACAATATGATAGAATGCTCAATTTGTTGTCCTATCAGTTTTTGATTGAAAACATATTTTTCAACTAAAGAAATTTATTTTTAATTATATTAATAGCTTTTGTAATGCATTTTATAGATGAATCATGGAAAAGAATATAGAATAATTATATAAAACAGAAATCTTGTTGGGGTGACCCAGTTACCCCACTTGGTATTTTGTGTATGTGAAAAACGTTGGTAGTAGAAGGGTTAAAAAAAACTGTTGAATTTAACCTGAAGCAAGAATACAGTGGATGTTTTTTATGAAATTGATTTTTGTACCATGTATGAATAGTGAAAATGGTTTTGTCAATTGGGTACTTTATATTGTAGAATTGTATTGTTTTTATGCTTGCAATTTTGTATGACGATTGACCATACATTTTGTTAAATGTCTTATGTCAATAAAGAAATTTATATTTATTTTTCTAACTTCATTTCCTCTAAAATATTGTCTGTAGGTGGAAATTAATTACAGTAAAGCATTTAATCAGGATTTTCGTTTAATAATATTGAAATCACTACTTGATACTCATTATATAATTCATTAATACTCATTCTGCAACTTGTTAAGCCATAGCTCAGCTCATGGTGGGTGAACTATACTCTGTCCAGACTTCCATGAGCGCTGTAAGATTAAGCCGACCCTCGCTCCCCCACGCGCAGGCACACACGCCCGGCCTACCTGCGCCATTGATATACTATGTATACTATGTAGTATACAGGCAGGCAGACCGTCCCTTTACTCACACACCACACAAGAAGACTGCACTTGTGTGTGAGTAGTAAGAGGGTCGGCCTAATCCTTCAGAGCTCATGCCAATTTGGACAGAGTATACATCACAATTACTACTTTCTCACTCTTCTTCTGTTTATTCATAATTTCAAAATTAGAATATTTGCTATTTCGATAATCCTATTCAATCCAAATAAATATTTCAAAAATTGTATTTAATAGAAAGAAAAATAAAAATCTCAGTACCCTTTTTGAATTATTTAATCACATTATTTGACTTGAAAATGGCATCAATGTTGAAACATGTTGTGATTAAATAATTCAAAAAGGGTATTGAGATTCTTATTTTTCTTTCTATTTTATTAAAAGTAGCCCTATACAATAAAGAGATAAATAAGTTCTTCAATGTTGTTTTCCATCACGAACTGCTTATTATTAAATCACTTTTTGCTTTTAGAAAAAACGACTAGCAGTCAGATATTTTACAATAAATCACTCACTGGACAACGAGATCTTTCGGCAGTTCCGCCATCTTCTTGGTTGTACCGTGTGTAGATCTCGTTGTCCATTGAGTGATTTATTCATTTATTGTAAAATATCTGACTGCTAGTCGTTTTTTCTAAAAGCAAAAAGTGAGATAAATAAGATTGTATTTAAATATATGGTCGGTGTACTGCAAAAAGTGACCAAGTCACTTTTTGGTGAAATTGGGGTTTTGTGACAGACAGTACTATACTGAAGTAAACTCTTCATGAAAAAATCTGGTGTGGCGCACTCACACAACTTCCCTTGCCGTTGAAAATTGATCACCCGACGCTAGTGTTAACGCGCATCTCAAGTCTACTATTCAAAGATCTAAGCCAGCTGGTGACAGGTCAATAACGCTGGAGACACACGAGGTCTCCTATCTCTTCATAGTGAATGGTTTAATAGAATCAGCAGTTCCAACAGTTTGCAATTATTGAATAATCACATTTTCTTGAATTTCGAGCTATTTCCATTTTTAGGTGGAAATGTTACTGAACACCAATTGTAGAAATTTTTATTCTCAATCATTTCCACTTGAATTCTTTTTTACATTGTATCTGCAGCCTGATAATTGGGAATCTAATATCAAACTTTGCATAGATATCAAACTTGCTGACGCTAGTGTTCCCGCGCATTTCAAGTCTACTATTCAAAGATCCAAGCCAGCTGGTGACAGGACAATAACGCTGGAGACACACGAGGTCTCCTATCTCTTCATAGTGAATGATTTAATAGAATCAACAGTTGCCAACAGTTTGCAATTGAATAATTACATTTTCTCGAATTTCGAGCTTATTTCCATTTTTAGGTGAAAATGTTACTGAACATTAATTGTAGAGATTTTTATGCTCAATCTTCTCCACTCGAATTTTTTTGTTTAAATTACCTATCTGAACCTGATAATTGGGATCTGAAATCCAACTTTGCATAGATGGGCGGAGCTCCTGAAATTTTTACAGATATGGACTTGTGGCAATGATAGAGCTTATCATGACTATTCCAGGTATGAGATTTTATCAAATCGTTGGAGCTGTTTTCGAGAAAATCGCAAAAAACCCTGTTTTTGACAACATTTTACCATTTTAGCCGCCATCTTGAATTGCATTTGATCGAAATTGTTCGTGTCGGATCTTATAGTGTAAGAACCTAAGTTCCAAATTTCAAGTCATTCCGTTGATTGGGAGATGAGATTTCGTGTACACATACACTCATATACACAGTAACACACCCACATATACAGACCAATACCCAAACACACTTTTTGGGCTCAGGGACCTTGAAATATTTAGAAATTGGGGTACCTTAATATTTTTTCGGAAAGCAATACTTTCCTTACTTGGTAAGGGCAAGGAAAGTAAAAATAAGACTTTTTCTTGAAAATAATATGTTATTTATTATGTGTTTCCAATGTTTTTTAAGAGCAGGCAATTTGGAGGACAATGAGAGCACTTGTGGCACCTTAGTTTACTCTTTAGATATTCGTTACTTTTTCATCTTCTGGTATTCGTACACAGCTGAACTTTTCCAGGTCGTCGATAATCTCTGTAAACAGAATTTACCAAATTAAAATACAACAAAGAACACAAACACATTATATTTATACAAATATTTAAATTGAAACACTTTATCTCCAAAAGATTAACACTGCAATTATATTTGCATGTAAAATTCCATTGCCACGGTAAGGATAATTTTGTCATAAAATCAAGGGTATAATTCAATATACCGTAACTTAATGATTTTATTTGACTTGTTTAACATTTTCGGAAATAATTTCAGTTGAATCCAATAACTAGTAGTTTCCGTGAACAGTGGACCTCACGCAGTATTCTCATCCACAATACCTGATTTAAACCACGTATATAGAAGAAGTAATTTTTTCATCTAAATACCGTGATTTACTATATAGACCTTATGGAAATACAGCAATAGACTGGCTTCTCCACACATCTGTGTAATCACTTGTCAGCTGATTTATGATGAATAATTCTATAGTCTGATTTTTACTCTAAGATTGGCGTATGAAGGCTCCTCTTTTTCCTTTTATATTATCCTTGAAATGCAAAATTTCCAAAAACCTTGTATATACGTCGACGCGCATTTAAAAAAGGAACATACCTGTCAAATTTCATGGAAATCTATTACCGCGTTTCGCCGTAAATGCGCAACATATACCCATTTAAAATTGAAAGAGAAATGCCAAACCGTCGACTTGAATCTTAGACCTCACTTCGCTCGGTCAAAAATTGAATTATATTGTTTTGACCGAGCGAAGTTAGGTTCAAGATTCGAGTTGACGGTTTGGCATTTCTCTTTGAATTTTTAAATGTTTATATGTTGCGCATTTACGGCGAAACGCGCAAAAAGTGAGAAATGAAGTTTTACATGAAAAGTGAGAAATGAAGTTTGTAGGAGATCAGCATTATGGTAGTTTATTTTGTTATTTTCAACACACCGATTTTTCGCCAACACGACAACACAGAATGTTCTCTGATGGGTTGATTGGATTGGCGTATCGATGGCAGCCAGACCTGATAACAGCGCTCACACTCACATTCCACAGGTCTGACTGAATTTAGCATGATATACAGCTACCAACACATCGATGCTCAATATTTCTTAATTTAAATAACATAAAAATACCTCTAGATATTTCTTACCCAACAAGACTCAAGAATAGTTTTTAGTGAAGAAGAGGCTATACGGTAGTGAGCTTTACTTTAAGGAGTCAGAGTCTGAATAGCATAGTTTGTAATCCTTATGCACTTTAGGTGAGGGTAAAGCTGCATTTACACCAAAGTTATTAACAAAATGTTAACAACTTAATCCTTATAGATCTATTAGATTGAAAGGAACTATAAACACATATGTTCATCATGTGTATGATAAGTTATGTTCAATCTAATAGAATCTATAAGGATTAGTTATTAACATTTTG
>NW_024095282.1:0-9046 GCF_014356525.2 Nilaparvata lugens
TCTTCTTCTTTGCTTCTTCTTCTCTTTTCTTCTTTCTTCTAGAGAAGAAGAAGAAGAAGAAGAAGAAGAAGAAGAGAAGAAGAGAGGTAGAAGAGCAAGGCGAAGGAGAAGATGATGATGAAGTCATCTCAATAACTCTCTCTTTCAATCTGGTTCCTTCTCTTGCATTGAAGATTATTTATTCTATTTATCTTTCAAACCTATATGTTTTTCATATCAACTAAGTTCTGTACGTCTGCGTAAGTATTTGACAATTTAATTAAACCAGTATTGCATATCAGTCTCAAGGTTTGTTGAAAAAAAATGGATTACAATTATTTCAAGTGAATCATCATGCACGAAGTTCGCTATTAACGGATTTAGCACTCTTATTCTATTGAAGCTTCCAAAATGAGATGATAATAACAATAATTATCAAGGTTTATTGTACACACGACTTGTCCTAAATGAAATACGTGAGCTACCAGTTTTTGTGAGGGTTGGTGCTATTTTTTGATAGATTAAATGACTTTTGCTGGACTCATTTTTTATTAATTGAAATGAAATATTTTGTTAATTAATTAATTATTAATTAGTTTTTTGAAAGACGATCTGGCAACAGAGTAAAGCGAGAAAGAGGTAGTGCTATTCGCTTTGTTGAATGATAGACAAGGATAGCAATACCATTGCCAATCAAACACTGCCATTATAACGTGAACCTCAATATTAGAATGTTAGCAACATTTAAGGAAATGTTACAGTATTTGAAGGAACTGTAATAGTATATTTCGCACCTAGGGCCGAAAATTAGACTTTTCCGGCTCGAAATCGGTTTTCAAGTCCGAGGCCGTAGGCCGAGGACTAGAAAAGATTGAGAGCCGGAAAAACATTTTTGCCCATAGTGAACGTTATTTTTCGCCACACAGAAAAATAAACAATATAAATATGAGAATAATTGTTATTAGGCACTTCCGAAAGCAAAACAGGAAGGTGATAGCTCTAGCAAATCTGAGGTAATCTGAATATCAGGAATTGTCCAAGTATTTTTATTTTTATTCTGATGTTCTGAATAAACCTAAAAAATTATGTTCAATTATGAAGAGGTTGATTTTATACTTTTTATTCTTCCAAATGACAATAAGATGATATTATTATAAATGTTTTGATTCTTGAATAATAGACACAATAATGAAAAGTTTTTTGATCAGCTGTTTTAGCACACTGGAATTTGGCCAATCTGAAGTCACCGTCAACAATGCTTGTTGTCGTTGACTTCGGAAGTTTAGGTTAGAAGCTCTATCCTACTCTGAAAATCGATTTTGAATAGTTTATTATATATATCGTATCTGTATTTTATTATCCAAATAAAATGATAGTATCTTATTGCAGAATACTATTCATTCTAAAAGCATAAATGATCCATTTCATAAACCATTTTGTAACACGTTCACATCAAATCAGAATCAGTGACTCAAGGTTATTTTACAGCCCTAGGGCCGTAAAACTTTTACCGGCCTGGTCAGAAAACAATCATTTTCGGCCTCCATATGACGCACGAAAACCAGCTCATTACATTCAAGTGGGGTGAAAATAAATTACTGTAGCTACTGTGTGTAATCTTCAATATTGTTGGCTGATTTTCACATTTTTTTATTATTTTTGGACCGATTAGGACTGAAAATTACAAGATGTCATTCATACGTTTGCTAAGGCCACTCACTTAGGGCCGGTTTCCGAGTTCGGGACTGGCTAAGTCCTAGACTTTAAACAGCTGGAGTCAGAAAATGGCTTTCCAAAACGGGGCGTGGTCGCAGCTTTTAAAACAGTAGTCCTAGTTTTTATTCTCATTTCTATGATTGGAAACGTTTCCTTGACGAAACTAGGCATTCCTAAATAATTCAAAATAACTGAAACTTTACACTATTTTTCTCTATTTATTTTGTGTTCAATTTCTAGTTTGTCGAAATTTAATTCAAACGTGACTATGACAATGACTGCGACTACGCCCCGTTTTGGAAAGCCAATTTTCTGACTCCAGCTGTTTAAAGTCTAGGACTTAGCTAAATCCCGAGCTCGGAAACTGGCCCTTAAAGATCAAATCGATTTTGAACTGATTTGAGCAGTTGTAATCACCCAGTGCCTGCCACCATCTAGTGACAGAATTTGGAACTACGTCTCGATTGATTGAAGAATAGGCAGTGGGCGGAGCTACAAAATATTGACCAATCGGAAGAGAGTGGTAGAGCTTGAAGGAGTGACAAGAGGCCTGGTCAAATCTGTGGCCCATATGCCTCAGTTTAAACGTCAGCTGCTCGTTAAAACCCCATATGAAACACATTATGGTAAATCGATATAGCGTTGTTTAGATCTTAATCTCTTCTTCTCAAGAGAAGAAGAAGCAAAGAAGAAGACGAAGAAGAAGTGAATAATAAGAGAAGAAGAAGAAGACAAGAAGAAGAAGAAGAAGAAGAGAAAAGCGAAGACAGAAGAGAAGAAGAAGAAGAAGAAGAAGAAGAGAAGAAGAAGAAGAAAGAAGAAGAGAAGAAGGAAGAAGCGGAAGAAGACGAAAAGAAGAAGAAGAAAAGAAGAGAAGAAGAAGAAGAAGAAGAAGAAGAAGAAGAAGAAGAAGAGGTAGAAGAGCAAGGCGAAGGAGAAGATGATGATGAAGTCATCTCAATAACTCTCTTCTTTCAATTCTGGTTCCTTCTTCTTGCATTGAAGATTATTTATTCTATTTATCTTTCAAATCCTATATGTTTTTCATATCAACTAAGTTCTGTACGTCTGCGTAAGTATTTGACAATTTAATTGAACCAGTATTGCATCATCAGTCTCAAGGTTTGTTGAAAAAAAATGGATTACAATTATTTCAAGTTGAATCATCATGCACGAAGTTCGCTATTAACGGATTTAGCACTCTTATTCTATTGAAGCTTCCAAAGTGAGATGATAATAACAATAATTATCAAGGTTTATTGTACACACGACTTGTCCTAAATGAAATACGTGAGCTACCAGTTTTTGTGAGGGTTGGTGCTATTTTTTGATAGATTAAATGACTTTTGCTGGACTCATTTTTTATTAATTGAAATGAAATATTTTGTTAATTAATTATTAATTATTAATTAGTTTTTGAAAGACGATCTGGCAACAGAGTAAAGCGGAAGGGTAGTGCTATTCGCTTTGTTAATGACAAGGTAGCAATTCCATTTTTTTGTGCTATCAATGCAAGTCTCAATATGTAGCAACATTAAAATAAAAGCCATTATATGTGAAATAAATATTTCAACTTTAACATTTTGAAAGAACTACATTATTAGTATAGTATTAAGGGAAAATTGAATTTGGAATGTCGAAAGGAATTAGTATATTTCGCACCTAGGCCGAAAATTAGACTTTTCGGCTCGAAATCGGTTTTCAAGTCCGAGGCCGTAGGCCGAGGACTAGAAAAGATTGAGAGCCGGAAAACATTTTTGCCCATAGTGAGAACGTTATTTTTCGCCCACAGAAAAATAACAATATAATATGAGAATAATTGTTTATTAGGCACTTCCGAAAGCAAAACAGGAAGGTGATAGCTCTAGCAAATCTGAGGTAATCTGAATATCAGGAAATTGTCCAAGTATTTTTATTTTTTATTCTGATGTGTCTGAATAACCTAAAAAATATATGTTCAATTATGTAAGAGGTTGATTTTATACTTTTTATTCTTCCAAATGACAATAAGATGATATTATTATAAATGTTTTGATTCTTGAATAATAGACACAATAATGAAAAGTTTTTTGATCACTGTTTTAGAGCACACTTGAAATTTGGCCAATCTGAATGTCAACGTCAACAATGCTTGTTGTCGTTGACTTCGGAAGTTTAGGTTAGAAGCTCTATCCTACTCTGAAAATCGAATTTGAATAGTTTATTATATATATCGTATCTGTATTTTATTCATCCAAATAAAATGATAGTATCTTATTGCAGAATACTTATTCAATTCTAGAAGCATAAACTGATTCCATTTCATAAACCATTTTGTAAACACGTTCACATCAAATCAGAATCAGCTGACTTCAAGGTTATTTTACAGCCCTAGGGCCGTAAAACTTTTACCGGCCTGGTCAGAAAACAATCATTTTCGGCCTCCATATGACGCACGAAAACCAGCTCATTACATTCAAGTGGGGTGAAAATAAATTACTGTAGCTACTGTGTGTAATCTTCAATATTGTTGGCTGATTTTCACATTTTTTTATTATTTTTGGACCGATTAGGACTGAAAATTACAAGATGTCATTCATACGTTTTGCTAAGGCCACTCACTTAGGGCCGGTTTCCGAGTTCGGGACTTGGCTAAGTCCTAGACTTTAAACAGCTGGAGTCAGAAAATTGGCTTTCCAAAACGGGGCGTGGTCGCAGCTTTTAAAACAGTAGTCCTAGTTTTTATTTTCTCATTTCTATGATTGGAAACGTTTTTCCTTGACGAAATTAGGCATTCCTAAATAATTCAAAATAACTGAAACTTTACACTATTTTCTCTTTATTTTATTTTGTGTTCAATTTTCTAGTTTGTCGAAATTTAATTCAAACGTGACTATGACAATGACTGCGACTACGCCCCGTTTTGGAAAGCCAATTTTCTGACTCCAGCTGTTTAAAGTCTAGGACTTAGCTAAATCCCGAGCTCGGAAACTGGCCCTTAAAGATCAAATCGATTTTGAACTGATTTGAGCAGTTGTAATCACCCAGTGCCTGCCACCATCTAGTGACAGAATTTGGAACTACGTCTCAATTGATTGAAGAATAGGCAGTGGGCGGAGCTACAAAATATTGACCAATCGGAAGAGAGTAGTAGAAGCTTGAAGGAGTGACAAGAGGCCTGGCTCAAATCTGTGGCCCATATGCCTCAGTTTAAACGTCAGCTGCTCGTTAAAACCCCATATGAAACACATTATGGTAAATTCGATATAGCGTTGTTTAGATCTTAATCTCTTCTTCTCAATTTTGTAGCTCTTTAATCTAATTACAAACTACTAAATTATTGGAGACTATACTATTTGTTTTACTGAATTACAATCATCTCCTCACTTTATCAGTCTTATTTCCATCAGTAAATCTACCAGGATATTATCATGAAGAAATGAAAATGATACACTAGATATTGATGTTTAAAAAATGACATGCTGTCAATTATTATCGAAAATTATCAAAACTGATTTGCTCGTTGTTTTAAACATGGAAATAGTGTGTATTAATACATCGTATTTCGAAATGTATCAAGAAACCATTATCATGAAATAATAGCTATTCTTAACTGATCAAATCAAATCAAATCAAATAATTCTTTATTCATCATTGCATCAATACAATATAAATAACTAGCAGGTAACCCGTGCTCCGCAAGGGTCCAATTGAAAACTTGACCTACTGAGATTTTGAAAAATTTAAAATAAATACTCGCTAAATTGATAATCTCTATGCGAAATTTCAAGTTAATCGGTTGAGTAGTTGAGACGTGACTAGTGGCGCCATTTCACTAAACTGCCTCGAGGGTGGGGGGTGGGGGCAAAAACCAAGAGTATAAGAGGGGGGTGGGAAGGAATACCCCCAAAGGATAGAGGGTCCTGGGTTTTTCCCCATAAATATTACATTACATCCAAGATGTTATTAAATGCTTAATTTTTTCCAGTTTTATACAAATGTGGTACAAGTATCAATACAAACATATACATTATTAGTTATTAAATCATGAAATATTTATTAGATATGTAGACCTACAGAGAGGCCCTAAAGTAGGAATACACTGAAACAGATTTGAATGAAAAAAGACTAAGAAATTGTCAAAAAACCACTGATTTATTGATAATTAGAAGACCGGTTTCGGTTATTACACCATTGTCAATCTCTGATAAACTGATAGTTTTGACAATGGTGTAATAACCGAAACGGTCTTTCTAATTACAATAAATCAGTGGTTTTTTGACAATTTCTTAGTCTTTTTTCATTCAATATGAATAATTACCACAATATCAGCTTCTCAACTACACAAAAAGTGAAACAGATTTCTTAAAAATCATGGAAACAGATAAATTTTTCTTTTACAATAACAGTTTCAACAATTTCATTGGGGATCATATTCTAATTGGAAAATAACTTTCAGTTTGAAACCTAAGAAACTTAAGCTGGTTCCATAATTTTCACCAACTCTGTACATACTATATTGATTGTCTGATTGTGCCCTTTCTTTTGCTTTCACTGTGACATCTTGCAACTTGTTCATTCTCACGTTGAAATTTATGCAATAACTCACTTATGGTGCCCTCATCAATAATTGTACCGCCCATTCTATATTTAAGCTTCAACTAAACCACAGAGAAAAATATATTCTCTATTACTCCGTACCCATACTTTCAAGGCAATTTTGTTACATTGTTGATACTTTAGGAGGAATCATACTACTGCTGTTTAAAAAAGATATCAAATCAGTATGAGATTCTAATGATTCGTGTAGATAGACCCGCATTTTCATTATTCATCTAATCTTTGGGGGGGCCTAGGCCCCCACTGCCCCCCCCCCTAAATGTCGCCCCTGGACGTGACGATGCGTCATTCTTGCATTTCTTATCCCGTACGTGGATAAGCCAATTCTTTCCTTTATTATATTATAGATAACAATTAATTAATAAGTTTATACATCGCAGTTCGGAGTGGCCAAGAAACCATCATCATGAAATAAAAGTTATTCATAATTGACCGAGCGAAGTGAGGTCTAAGTTTCAAGTCGACGGTTTGGCATTTCTCTTAATGTTTAAATGTTTGAATGTTTATATGTTTCGCATTTACAGCGAAACGCGGTAAATAGATTTTCATTAAATTTGACAGGTATGTTCCTTTTTTAATTGCGCGTCGACGTATATACAAGGTTTTTGGAAATTTTGCATTTCAAGGATAATATAAAAGGAAAAAGGAGCCTCCTTCATACGCCAATATTAGAGTAAAAATCAGACTATAGAATAATATTCATCATAAATCAGCTGACAAGTGATTACACAGATGTGTGGAGAAGCCAGTTTATTGCTGTATTTCCATAAGGTCTATAGTTTCAATCAGGTACTTGTAGATGAGAATACTGCGTGAGGTCTACTGTTCACAGAACTACTAGTATCTTTGCTATCATTGAACTGTACCATTATCATGTTACACGCGTATTATACGTGTATAGTAATAAAATCTCCAACTGTATGAAAAAACATAAATATTATTCTCAGGATTTCATTTCATTTCAGGATTATCTCACAGATAAATAAGGGTTTACAAGTGAGACACTGGCTGTCGGAATTTGTTGAATAGACAGTATTATTATTTCTAAGGAATGCTGTGTAAGTTTTAAGTTCACCACACAACATGAACATAATCTTTGTGAGTTATTGGCGTACCGTAACAACCCAATTACTCACTCTTGCTCATGCCGGTTTATGACCACAGTTATTTCCAGCTTCATAATATATTGAAATGTCCAATTAACCCAACTTTTTCTCACCTAGTGAGCCAGTCAATTTACAGCAGTCATAAAATAAGACAACCTTGAAATTAGTAATAATATTGCAGTGAATAAGTTTTGTTCTAATGATTAATTTCATGTGAATAGTTGGTACTTGGTACTTTAATGATGACAAGGTGTTTGGCTTTATGGAAAGTTTAGTCTAGTATAACAATAATAAAATACATATTGATATTCTCATTTCGATGAGTTATTATGGAACATCTTGTTTAATAAGTTATTACTTATCAATCTCAAACAAGTGGAAGAGTTTATGATCAAGCTCGTGTGATCATCAAGTACTGAGTAGAATTATTATTGGTAATATAAATTTACCTTATTGTCAGCTTTATTCTCAAGTAAGTTCGATAATAATTAATGTAGTTGAATAGTTGATTAGTGATTGAATTTCTCACAACTCACAACTCAGTAGGCTAAACTGTATGAAAAAATAATCAGCAGATAGAGAACCATTAAATCGATGATTTAATAGTTTATCCATGATTTTATAATCTATAATATTATAAAGGAATGAATCATCATGTACGAGATGGGAAATACATGAATGACGCATCATCCATGATGACGTTTATCTATGATTTTATAATCTTTAACAAAAATAATAAAGGAATGAATCGTAATGTACGGGATAGGATATACACGAATGACGCATCATCACGTTTGCACTTCTAAACTGATTAACTTGCTTAGTTTACCGAGGATGACTATAGACCTATTTTGAATACTTCAAGATTTCAGTAGGTCAAGTTTTTAACTAGTAGTTCTGCGAACAGTAGACCTCTACTATTTGATGTCACCTGTTTGAAATGTTAACAAAGTCAGTTCACGTTTGAATTTGTATTACATATAATTCATCCAGTCCCGTGATAATCTTTCCATCTGATGAAAATAATTTTTTAAAATAAAAAAAATCTGGTGTGGCGCACTCACACAACTTTCCTTGCCGTTATGAAAATTTATCACCTGACGCTAGTGTTCCCGCGCATCTCAAGTCTACTACTATTCAAAGATCCGAGCCAGCTGGTGACAGGACAATAACGCTGGAAACACACGAGGTGTGCTATCTCTTCATAGTGATAATGTAATAGAATCAACAATAATTTGCAATTGAATAATCACATTTTCTCGAGAATTTAAAGCTTATTTTCATTTTTAGTGGGTGAAAATGTTACATGAACATTAATTGTAGAGATTTTCTGCTCAATCTTTTCCACTTAATTTTTTTGTTTAAATTGTATCTGAGCCTGATAATTTGGAATATAAAATCAAACTTTGCATAGATGGGGCGGAGCTCCTGAAATTTTTACAGATATATATGACTCATGGCAGTTGATAGAGCTTATCAATGACTGATTTCTGTATGAATTTGATCAAAATCGTTGGAGCTGTTTTCGAGAAAATCGCGAAAAACCCTGTTTTTGACAACATTTTCGCCATCTTTAATTGAATTTGATCGAAATTATTCGTGTCGGACTCAGGGGAACTGAAACGTATAGAAATTTACAAATTGGG
>NW_024095283.1:0-7679 GCF_014356525.2 Nilaparvata lugens
TGATGAATAAATTTGTCAATTTCAAGTTTGTTGCTAGAACCTAAAAGTAGTAGTCCTTGTGAAAACTACCTATTTTATCAATTTAAATCTTTGTTCTATAGAAGAAAACTGCTCATTAGTCTCTGGACTAGATTGCAATGTATTAGAATAATCTTCTGCTTCTTTACTCTCCCCCTTATCATTATATTCTCCTTTCTCCTTCAATTTTGACTAAAATCTTTTCCATCACCTTCTTCTCCTTAACCTTCTTGATCTTCTTCCTCCTTCATATCCTTCTTCCCTTATCTTTCATAATAGAGAAATAAATAGTAACTTTAGTAAATACTTTGATAATACTATAGTAATATTCTATCTCTGCTACCACTGTCCTTTCTCTATGAGCCTTGTAGGAGAGAGAAAGATATGGAATGAATAGAATGACTGCCTTTATTTTTGACCTAGAAGGGCGAAGTTAGGGCGCAGTCGGCCCTCTCTTACACTTAACCCTCCAATACAATAGTGAATTATAATTCAACAACGATACTCATGGAAGAAAAATGAAACAAAACAATATTTTAGATGAAAAAATGGTAAAAATAGTAATATTAATAATAATAGTAATAGGTGGATTGATTGAATAAACTTGAAAGTAGAGCATTCTTAATATGTAAATAACCAAAGATTTGTTGGGAATAATTATCTTAGGAATAATTTTCATCCAATATGACTAGTTACCACAATATCAACTTCTCAACTACAAAAAAAAAAATGACAAGTTCATGACGGAAGATAAGATCGAAAAAGCAAAAAAGAACAATACGGATACAAACTTTAAAAGCAAGATGAGAAAAAAAGGAAATTTATATTAATAACTTCTAGCATGAAAGTAATTTGAGAGAGAAAAAGAGTATTTTTTACTATCTCTCTTTAGAGGTCTCTTTTAAAGTTGAACTTAAATTCCTTAAAATTTCAAAAGAGAAAGAAAGAGAGAGATTAGATTAAATTAGATTAGATTAGATTTCTTTATTCATGTATTTTACAATAAAAGAGAGAGAGAGAGAGTGAGATTGATTGATTGATTGAGTACTTCATTTATGCGCAGATTAGAATAATACTGGCTCAAAACATTTAATACAATACTACAATACAGCAAAATAATAGATGAATTTACATAATATAGACTAAGAAAAAATAATTTTTGAACTGTATATGATATGAAAAATCAATTTGTAATTGAATAACCATAGATAATTATTTGTTATCCATCTACATAAATTGGCGGAGCTTTGGACATATCACTGTCCATTATTCAAAAATATTAAAAATATCCTCCCCACTAACTCTCTACCAAAACGTTAATTTCGTTAATTAACTAAGTATTTATTTATTAGAATATTGTGAAAGTTTCAATTAATATGAATATTAAGAGAAAAAAACAGATAATTGATAAAGTAAAAATAATTATATAGGTAGATAAGATCAGATTATTGCTATAGTAGATAAGATAAAATTATAGAGAGAGTGTGAGAGAGAGAGTGAGAGATAGGTATGAATCATGAATCACCACCACAGGCCCCCCTTACTCTGCAACAAAGTTTAAACTTTTGACAGTTGCAGTGTCAGTTTCTCGGGTAAGTTGCGGGGGAGGGAAACTTAACGTAAGCGGGGTTCTTCCAGGGTTGGGGGGGTGTTGGTAAGGTGATGACTCGCGTGCCGCCCCCAATTAAACCCGATCCCGAGGGGGGTATAGTTACCCCTTCCTTCTTCTCTTCCCTCTCCATCCTCTTCTTCATCTCCTTCTTCTACTAATTCTTCCACTTCTCCACCCTCAATGAGTATTTCCCTCCCCTCTCCATGGTCCGATGACGGGGGGCCGGAGGTGCGGCTACCCATCATTGCAGCCCCCCGGTTCATGAAGGGGGTGCAGGGAAAAAAGAGGAAAACCGGCTGGAAAAGCGGTCGGGTGGATTTTCCGAGTGTGGGACGCTTAGTGCATAGCGGGTGTTGTAACAGACACTGTCTGACCTCGCAATTCTCGTGGTTTTTTCACCAGCGTGGGGGTTTTCCGACAAGGGTCTCTCATTTGCGGTTGTCTGCGAATTAGTTGAATACACAACTGAATTGCTGCATGGATTTCTGCCACCGAATACCGGTAATAATTGTACCTCACTTTTGATAATATTTAACATTTTGAATTACTTCTGAAAAATAGTCAGGTTTTTCTTTCCTGACTATTGTATTGTTTGCTCTATCCAATAAATGAATCAACTTAATATTCAAAAAAATCTGGTGTGGCGCACTCACACAACTTTCCTTGCCGTTATGAAAATTGATCACCTGACGCTAGTGTTCCCGCGCATCTCAAGTCTACTATTCAAAGATTTGAGCCAGCTGGTGACAGGGCAATAACACTGGAGACACACATGAGGTCTGCTATCTTTCATAGTGAATGATTTAATAGAATCAACAATAATTTGCAATTGAATAATCACATTTTCTCGAATTTAAAGCTTATTTTCAATTTTAGGTGAAAATGTTACTGAACATTAATTGTAGAGATTTTCATGCTCAATCTACTCCACTTGATTTTTTTTTGTTTAAATTGTATCTGAAGCCTGATAATTGGGAATCTAAAATCGAACTTTGCATTGATGTGGCGGAGCTCTCGAAATTTTTACAGATATGGGACTTGTGACAGTTGATAGAGCTATCAATGACTATTTTCAGGGGATCTAAAATCGAACTTTGCATTGATGGGGGGCGGAGCTCTCGACATTTTTACAGATATGGGACTTGTGGCAGTTGATAGAGCTTATCGATGATATTCTAGGTATGAATTTGATCAAAATCGTTTGAGCCGTTTCCGAGAAAATCACGAAAAACCCTGTTTTTGACAACATTTTCGCCATTTTAGCCGCCATCTGAATTGCATTTGATCGAAATTGTTCGTGTCGGATCCTTATAGTGGAAGGACCTTTAGTTCCTATTTCAAGTCATTCCGTTGATTGGGAGATGAGATATCGTGTACACAGACGCACATACACTCAAACACAGACACATACAGGCCAATACCCAAAAACCAGTTTTTTGGGACTCAGGGGACCTTGAAACGTATAGAAATTTAGAAATTGGGGTACCTTAATTTTTTCGGAAAGCAAACTTTCCTTACCTATGGTAATAGGGCAAGGAAAGTAAAAAATATCGCGGCACCGAGCTTCGCTCGTTATTTTTATTTATTGATAACAGAACACAATTATCTAAAATGATCGTGTTTATATTTCACAGCTGGCTATACGTCATCTTATGAATTTCGGGGATGCGATATTTTGATTTTTCACATACTCACTCGCTTACCACTTTTTCACTATCACAGCTTCTCTGCCAAGGATGAATTATCCTTTTAATGTCGTTCAGCGAGTTTTTCCACAGGATGAGACCAAGTGCAATCGAATATTTATATCATAAACCTACTATGTTTCAAATTTCGTGAAAATCGTTAGAGCCGTTTTCGAGATCCGTTAACATAAATAACCAGATATATACAGAAATTGCTCGCTTAATATAATAGGATTTGACAATTTGAATTACTTCTAAAAAATAGTCAGGTTTTTCTTTTCTGACTATTGTATTGTTTGCTCTATCCAATAAATGAATCAACCCAGTATCCAAATATTTTATTATTTATTTATTTGTTGTATGAAATACTATAATCATAATATGGTTATGACATTGGAGGAAAAACTAGGCTGAACCTGTACTATTTCTCTCCATAAATTTTGATAAAATGTTAATGTTGTCCAATAAGTACGGATATGTAGATAAGATGTACTTCCAACATCAAGAAAATTTGAACATAGTAAATCGATTAAGTACCAGTTCTAATTAATAGAGGATTGAACAAACAAAGTCGAATTAATGCTAGTTAATGTTCATATCATGATTAGTTATCAATTAATAACGCTATAAAAGTTATTGCTTTATAAGTATGATATTCTTGTTTAGTACTGTGCATATTGTGCTTTAGTATTACTTTCTATTGAATTGAATATTTTAACTCCATCAATCATCACTCTACGGAAGCGAATTTTCAAATTTCTGATGAAATATTATCATAGAGAAACAAAAACGTGAGTAGATATATCATACTATAGGGAGTTTATGTCGCAACTTTCACTGTTATCTTAAGCCGATTACTGTCGATATTTTAGATTTTCACTGATTTGGCCGGGTGAGAGTGTATGAACGGCACAATATGAGAGACTACCAGTGTCACACAGCTTCACGGGAAAGAACTACGTGGACTATCGGCTTGAGATAACAGTAAAAGTTGCGACATAAACGCCCTTTACCATGGGATATCTACTTATGCTATTGTTTCTCTATGTTATTATCTTCTTCTCAAATATTTAAAACAATCCAAATCTCTACTCATACTTCATTATTATTTATATATTATTTATACTTTAACAAGAAATTCAAATACTATACATTTTTTAATCCACACTGTTTCTTATATTCAATTTCCATCTATATATTTCCTATATTTAACGATAAATCCTAAATCGATCTTATTCATAGAGAACGGTTTGAATGCTAAAACTCATTAGAACATGAATTCATGCAGTTGCATACTGATGATGGTATTAAATGGTTTGATTGCTGAAAAAAGTTGGAACCGGGTTAGTTATTATTATTTTGCATCTTGCATAATGATAGAGTTAAAGAATAATCCACAATAATTATCACGGAAGGAATTGACTTGTACATGTAAAGGAGCGTACAGACTGTCGCTCTGCTCCGCAACCGAACGCGTCACTCCAGCAGAGCGATTGATGATCGACCGGCGAGCAACAGGGGTTCGACCGGGGAACGCGAGAAGATCTAACATCTTCCGGAACGTTCTTGATGGGTGCGTGGGCGGTGCGACTGTGGTTCGATGGTGGTACGAGGGCGGTACGAGGGAGGAGCGTGCTCGGTGCTGGTTGGAAGCGCGAATATGTGTACGCAGCTTTAGAAGTACACGAAAGTATAGGATAAGAAAGAACAAAACATTTCTTTCTTCAAGTGATTCCGTAGCATTTTTCTGCAGGAAATTATCAGCTCTGAATAAGATTTTCCATGTGTTTCAAAAAAATGATAGATATTATTCTATTTGCTTATGTCTGCTTCCCAGATATAAGGAGATTGCTTCTAAAACACAAATAAAACCCTTGCAAAGCTCCGATTAGCTGCTAGTAGACGATATTTATGAATTCGTACTCCAATTGCTACAATAAATATTACAAATCATTAATATTCTATTATTAATAGACATTTATTATTCAGGACATCATCAATCTTCTATTATTAATAGACATGAGGAGATTCTATTCTACAACACAATATAAACCCTATTGCAAAGCTCCGATTAGCTGCTAGTAGACGATATTTATGAATTCGTACTCCAAATGCTACAAATTTATTATAACAAACTATTAATAGTCTATTATTAATAGACTTTATTAATCTAAGACATTATTAATCTTCTATTATTAATAGACATGAGGAGATTGTATTCTACAACACAAAATAAACCCTATTGCAAAGCTCCGATTAGCTGCTAGTAGACGATATCTATGAATTCGTACTCCAATTGCTACAATAAATATTACAAATTATTAATATTCTATTATTAATAGACATCATTAATTTAGGACATCATCATCTTCTATTATTAATAGAAATGAGGAGATGGTCTACCACACAATATGAACCCTATTGCAAAGTTCCGATTAGCTGCTAGTGAACGATAGTCATAAATTCGTACTCCAATCGTACAATAATTTTAACAAATTATTAATATCTATTATTAAATACATTAATTAATCTACGACATCATAATTCTTCTATTATTAATAGACATGAGGAGATTCTATTCTACAACACAATAACCCCTATTGCAAAGCTCCGATAGCTGCTAGAGACGATATCTATGATTCGTACTCCATTGCTACAATAAATATTACAAAATCATATTCTGTTATAATAGACATTAATTTATCTAATACATTATTAATCTTCTATTATTATAGACATGGAGATTGTATTCTACAACACAAAATAAACCCTATTGCAAAACACGGATTACTGCTATATTTTTTATGAATCTGTTCATTGATTCCTACAATGATAATTATTGAGGTGCGTAACATTTAACGCGCCGCGAAGATGAGCAATTCACTTTTGATCAGCTGATGCCTCTTTATATCTATATCTTATACCGTTTCTGTAAAAATACAGATATAGTCAGCTGATTAAAAGTGAATTGCTCATGTTCGCGGCGCGTATATCTGTACGCATCTTTACAAATACTATAGCCTTGACTGGAAGCGAGAAACAGGCTTTTCCAAAAAATTCAATCAATACTCATGAAAAGATTCAAATTTATTTATAAAATACATCATGGTACCCTTTTTGAAAAGTTTTTAATATGATATTTAATGCCAATTAAAAACTCAAAAGAAGATTTAAAAAGGTTTTTAAATTGAGGAGGTTTTTCAACATTTATAGCCGTGTCCCTCTGAACAAATTTTCGACATACAGATTCGGCAAACTTGTTTGTTGAGAGCTCAGGGACAACATTTTAAAAAGTTTGGACAATCATGGTTTGTCAAACAAAATTACTGTTTTTTTTCCAAACATTTTTAGAGTTGACAGCTGTAAAACATGAAGCCTGTTCGTCTCACTTACAAATATTTTGTTTGATGACGCGTCCACCTTGGCTACGGGCAAGCATTGTTTTCAAACACGAGTAGTTCTGTGAACAGTATACCTCGCTCTCAGTGAGCTACATTGACCGTTTGTTATGTTTACTCAAAAATTGATAATAATATCACTTTACAATGTCTAAAAATTCCTAATGACATAGAGCTTTCTGTCCTATCGTACCGTTATGTGTCGTCCCGGATGTGAGTGTGAGCGCTGTTATCAGGTCTTGCTGCAACTGTCTACAAAGTTGATGGAAGATACATTTCAAGATGTTCGATGTTTTTGAACGGGTAGTCTTATAGTCCACTAGACAGCTGATTTATGATGAATAATATTCTAAAGTCTGATTCTACGGTAATATTGACGTTCAAGGAGACTCCTTTTCCTTTTGTATTATCCTTACAATGCAAAATTTCAAAAAACCGTATTTTTACGTCGATGCGAAATTCAAAAAGGAACATACCTGTCAATTTCATAAAGATCTATTGCTGCGTTTCGCTGTAAATGCGGACATAGAATTATAAATTTAACAAAAACATATAACATAAAGAGAATGCAAAACCGTCGACTTGAATCTTAGACCTCACTTCGCTCGTCAATATAAATTTGCCCAAAATTTTTCAACAAACATGTTTGTCGAACATCAACATTTGTTCAGTGTGGACAAGGCTTAAAGGTGCGTACAGATATACGCGCCGCGAACATGAGCAATCGCTGATGCTAAGCTTTTTATATCTGTATCTTCCGTTTCCTGTAAAATACAGATATAGTCAGCTGATTGAAAGTGAATTGCTCATGTTCGCGGCGCGTATATCTGTACGCACCTTAAAAGATTCAAATTCATAAACATTCAATCACAGAGATTTGCTTCCAGTCATTGATAGAATGTCTAGAATAAATCAGTGGTTTTTTTGACAATTTCTTAGTCTTTTTCATTCACAGAATGTCTAGAA
>NW_024095284.1:0-7172 GCF_014356525.2 Nilaparvata lugens
TTGATCAAATACTGTCATTATAACGTGGACCACACTATAACAATGCCATAATCAAATACTGCCATTATACGTGGACCTCACTATAGCATGCCATAATCAAATACTGCCATTATAACGTGGACCTCACTATAGCAATGCCATAATCAAATACTGCCATTATAACGTGGACCTCGCTACAGAAGAGAAACCGAAATTGAACTAAACATTTTTATAGTCAAGTCAGAGCATACCTGTGAAGGTGCATTTTTGTTTGTGCGCAATTTCCGCAGTCGACGACGACAAGCATTGTTCACATTCATATAGTCCAAATTTCAAGTGTGCTAAAACAGCTAAAATACAGGTTTATTGATGTAATATTAACTGTTCATTCTCGTTTAAAATAATCAATTATATTTTATTAAGCAAGAAATCAATTTTACAATAATTTCATATTAAGATGAAATATTTTGTAATTATCAATTCTACATTGTTGGAAGACTATCTGGTAACTGAGCAAAGCGGAAAAAGATAGCGCTATCCGCTTTTGTTGAATGATAGACAAGGATAGCAATACCACTGCTAATCAGACACTGCCATTATAACGTGGACCTCACTGTAGTTATTTTGACTTTGACCGTCGTTAATAATTGGAATATAGTATATTTCGCACCTAGAGCAGAAAATGAGATTTTTCCGGCTCGAAATCGGTTTTCGAGTCCGTGGCCGTAGGCCGCGGACTAGAAAGATAGAGAGCCGGAAAAACATTTTTTCCTGTGGTGCGAACGCTATTTTTCGCCACACACAAATATACACAATATATATATAGAATAGTGTTTACTAAGCACTTCCGAGAGCAGAAGTGGAAGGTGATAGCTCTAGCAAATCTGAGGTAATATGAAATACAAAAATTGTCCAAGTATTTTATTTTTTTTATCTGATTTGTCCAAATAACCTAAAATGATGTTCAATTATGTGGGGGGTTGAGTTTATATTTTTTTACTCTTTCAAATGACAATAAATGATATTATAATAAATTTTCAATTATTGAATAATGAACACAAATAATGAAAAGTTTTTTGATCAGCTGTTTTAGCACACTTGAAATTTGGATAATATGAATGCAACAATGCTTACCGTTGTAGTCTGCGGAAATTTACGCACAAACGAAAATGCACGTATAGTGAGGTCCACATTAAATTTGCAGTGTACGATTGACAATACTGTTGCTGTCCTTTTCTATCATACAACAATACAGATAGCACTATCTCTCTCTCGCTTTGCAATGTTGTTTATTTGCCAGAATATTTATTATTTACTTTTGACAGTGACTGTACAAAACTGAACAAACCATATTCTCAGCCGCCATTTTTTTTCTTCATTCTATAAAAATACTTGAGTACACAAGTCGTATAATTGATTTAAAATGTATTTTTGAAACAATGAGATAATTTTTAAACATTACCTTATGAGAAACACAAATTAAAATGCCTGAAATAACATTTTAAAGGTTGATAACTAACCATCCTAGACTTCATCCATGCTTAAGTTAGCCTACCCGTATAGGTTAGACCTACTGGTACCGGTATAAATAATATTGAAAAGTTATTTCAGAATTAATCAATTAATATTACTTATTTTTAAATAGGATTCCTATTTTTCTATTATTTTCAAAGGAAATTGGAATAGAATACCTACCAAATAACTCAATTTCTGTTGTTTTAAAATTCAGATTGTCGTATCACAGCTTTTTAAATTAGCCGCCATTTCAGGTTTGTATAAAAATAAAAATCTGATCTCAGTCATGAAAGCAAATTTTCGTATCAAATTATGAAAAAATATATTTTCTTGATCAATTTGACATTAAATTGATTATTTTATCAAGGAAATGATAATTATTATTGGATTAAATTTAATGGGATGAATTGAGTAACCGCTGTGTACAGTTAGTGGCAAAATAGAGAGACTTGGCAACGTTTTTCTTCTATCTTTCTTCACTGTCATTATAACGTGGACCTCACTATAGAAGACTCTTAATAGAATCAAAAAGTAAATAGAAATTCCTTTTTCACACAATAGAATCTTGTTCGTCAGAGTCCATTGTTTTACGGCATAGGTTAACGTCAACATCGAAGAGAGGCAGCCAACTATTTGAAATCTACAAACCGATGTTTGTGACACTGATTCTCCAAATAATTTGAATTAAGGCATAGTTTCCAAAGAGACTGTGGTCACACAAATCCCCACTAAAGTGTCCTATACTGAGATTCAGTTTAAACTGTCAGCAGTCCTTACGGCACAACATCAATGCTTTCCATTCAAACAATGCTGACAGATTGTGGAAATGAAATAGGATGAGAGAGGGTTTCCCAAGGAATGTGATGTAATGAAAGTTATTCGTGTGGCGACTAGAAACAGTACCAGGGTGGCATTGGCTAAACACAGGAAATTACTCATTAATGAACGGGAATCTTATTGTGCAAGAATTTGGGGATTTCAGGGATGCCAGAAAGTTTGGAGGAAATGGGAACGTGATCTATAGTGAGGTCTACGTTAAAGTGCGTACAGATTTACGCGCCGCGAACATGAGCAATTCACTTTTAATCAGCTGATACCAAGCTTTTTATATCTGTATCTTACCGTTTCTGTAAAAATACAGATATAATCAGCTGATCAAAAGTGAATTGCTCATGTTCGCGGCGCGTATATCTGTACGCACCTTTAGTATGGCAGTGTTTGATTAGCAATTGTATTTTTTTTATTTTATTTTTTTTAGATTACGTCCTAAAGACTCCAGTCATGGAGTATAAGACAAGTCATGTTATTACATAATAATTCTAACACTAAGTAGTTCAACCTAGTTTAGGTTTGAAAGGAATTCTTGTACACTATAAAAAGCTCTATCAACTGAATATTTTTTCATTTGTTTTTTGAAAATTTTCAAATCATCATTACTTTTCAAGATTTGAGGTAGCTTGTTATAAAATTTCCTACCAATATAATCTGGTTTTTGTTCCAAAAACCTACTATTGTGACCCATTATGAACATCTGGGTCAAACATACTCATGAACATCTGAATTCTGGATCACACCACTCGTTTTCACATGCATTACAACTTCATATACATACAAAGATGGCACAGTTAATAGACCAAGCTTTTTAAATAAAGGCCTACAAGAGTCTAACCTATTCACTTTCTCTATACATCTGAGTGCCTTCTTTTGAATCTTAAACACTCTGTCCATATTTTGTTGAGATGAATTACCCCATACTAAAATAGCATACCTAATATGAGATAGTATAAGTCCATGGTAAGCAGTTAACAGTAGTTTTTTATCATTATTGCTATCCTTGTCTATCATTCATCAAAGCGGATAGTGCTATCACTCTCTCATTGCCAGATCGTCTTTTAATAATGTAGAATTAATAATTAATTAACAAAATATTTCATCTTAATTATGAAAATCCACTATGAAATTATAAAGAATTATAATTTAGTCATTAATAAAATATGATTGATTATTTTAAACGAGAATGAACAGTTAATATAACATGAATAAACCTGTATCAGCTACCCTCTATAGAAGGCATTGACAAGACAGAGGATCGGCAACGTTGTTCTCCTATCTTTCTCTACTGCCATTATAACGTGGACCGCACTAAAGGGTTTTTGGAACTTACTCTCTGAATTCAGGGGCATGGTATTTATTTACAATAAACTGTAATTTGCCTAAAACTAAGTGGGCTATCTGAATCTGTTAATGAAGTATATATAAAGGCCCGGTTGTACAGAAGCCGGTTAAATATTAACCGTGATTAATTCCACGAGAATCAAACAGAAAAGGTTTTTTGAAAAGACGGCTTCTCTGATTGGTTCTCCTGTAATCAATCACGGTTAAAATCTAACTGGCTTTTATGTAATTGACACAAAGTATGAATGGAAGTATTTTTAATTTTTCTTTGTCATTGGCATTCAATCTCAGCTGTTTTCCTAACATGAAATCAAACCGGTGAACAGCTGTTTGCAGAACAAATAAACATATGATTCTCATTACAGCATATTCTACTGTAATGAAACCATATGTTTCCTTCACATGTACTTTTCAGTCGAGTATGTTTCCTAGTTCTGAAATAGGAACATCAAAACTGCTATACAAAGAACTACCTTCAGCGCTCCAGGTGGAAGTTTTGTCAACTTCCACAAAATTCCTGATTCCGAATTTGTAAACTAGGTTATGTTTATAGAATGCATGTAGTAACTTTAGCACGAGCAGGTAATGTTTCCATAACTCAATTATTCTTTTTTGGATTATTATGACAAAAAATAGTGTATGTTACTTGGACGTGGATGTCTTTTGCAGTGCTCGAATGAAATTCTAGTCTCGGCTAACGCCTTGACTAGAAACATTGTCGCCTGCAAAAGGCCCCTCTCCGTCCATGTGACGTAAGATACCATTTTCAATCACTTGATAATGGCATCATAGCCGGAACATTTTGTGAGCAAACAATTTTTAAAAAGGGTACTGAGATTTATATTTTTATTTCTAGAGTATTAATACTATAAATTTTGACATAATCATAGTAAGTAGCAAGTAGGTTTCTAGTTTAGATTTAACATGTAATTCAGGTTTCATTTGTGATTTTACATCAGCTACTCATTCTCAAGTTCCATCTTAGCTTTTCATCATCTCTCTATTGATCCATTCATAAAATCATCACAAATAGAAACGTTTGTACTACTGTATTGTCATTCATCCCCTAATCATCATATGGGGCCTGTATTACAGGACTTATAAATTAAAATTTACAATCCTGTAAAATTATGTTTCATAAAATATTCTACACTGTCTTGAAAAATCACCTGTAATATTCATCTGTATTACAGTTCCTTTATTTTGAATTGAAAGGATTATTTCAATTTTGACTTTATCTTGACTCAAACACTCTGACCTAACGAATAAAATTGAAGGTGCCAGCGAGCCTCATGTAAGATCTGAACAGAGTGCTACTCAGGCAGTTTTAGTGGAAAACCCACATTATCAAATTTCTGACGATGGACAGATTGTTTTCATGCAGGAAAATAACTTTGTTGATGATAAATAGTTGAAAAATCATAATAACTACTTAACTTACATAACTTATTATAACAATCATATTTGAGAAAAAAGTTAATTATGAAATTTTATTTATTTATTTATTTATAAGGTTAGCAAAAACATACAAGAATCGGAAAAGAAAAAACAGGCTATTGCCTAAAACTTCTTCAATTTCCTAATTTAGTTTTAAATTGTCCAAATATTATAGGTTATGTCCATTCAATTTCTACACCAATCACATCTAAATATAAATTAGAATAAACAAACAATTTTAAATTTGGATGGATTAATAATGAAAGTTTCTTAAAAACATGAAACAAACTATAAATTCACTAAATAAAGAATAAAAACACTTAAATTTTGAGCTCGAAAATATCAATAATATCTGTATTATTTTGATAATTGAATTAACGAAATTAATTCAATATGTTATATTTGTTTTATAAAAAACATAAAACCTCATGGACGTACATTTTCTGAATATTTCCAATAACGCTTTACTGAGGAAAACTCAATCTAAACCGTTCATTACAATTTATTCATAAGTTTCCTGCATCATATTGTACGAATTTCTGTCCTTGAAAATTCTTGGCCTACGAATAATAACATAGTCATCTTCACCAGAACTAGAACTACTACCTTCATCCATTTTAACATGTTGCCTTTACAATAATGTCACTTTTCAAATTTTGAAAATAGTTTTGAAAATTCTTGGCCTACGAATAATAACATAGTCATCTTCATCAGAACTAGAACTACTACCTTCATCCATTTAACACGTTGCCTTTACAATAAAATGTCACTTTTCAAAATTTTAACCACACTTGTATTAGTTTTAGGATGGTCTAAACAATGATAGAATATTCAACAACTTACAGGTCCAGTAATACAAAAAGTTTCTTTCTATGAAACACAAAAATGTGTTTTGATGTTTACATGAGTTTGTGGATTTGAGTGAAATTTTCAATATTTTTTGCAATTGTGAAGGAAGAGGTTTTGTTTGGATTTGTATTTGGAAATTGATCAATCTGATAAATTCAAAATTGTAGTAGATACATTTTTGGACTCAAAATTGTGTACGAATTATCATTAAGTCACGTAAGTAGCATAACCTTAGACTGTGTATTCCAAATTAAGGTTTGAAGCAGTTTTGGGCAAATGCCTGTTGTTTTTACCTGAATTGTATTTGCATATGAATAAATAAATAAATTAATTAATAAAAACGATAGTCCTGTATTATTCACTTCTAATACAGGCAAATGACTTGTAAAATGTTTTTACAGGGAAATGTTTACGAAACACAAACTTTCATTTTTTACCTGTATACAGGAGCTTTTCCTGTATTTGCAGGACTTGTAACTATTGAGAAACAGGCCCCTGGGCGTAAAATACTTGTGGAAAGTAGCCTTTGTGAAAGAATTAATAGATTCAAAAATAAGCCAGACTTATTTAAATTAGCATTAACTTCATGTGTTGTTGTGGGGGTGATGTAGATGTATAGTGAGGTCCACGTTTTAATGTCAGTGGAGAATGATAGGGAAACAGCGTTGGCAATTCTCTGCCTTCTATTGAAGATAGCTGATACCATCAAATCTTGAATTAAAAAGACTGAGAAATTGTCAAAAAACCACTGATTTATTGATAATAATTAGAAAAACCGGAGACTCTGATAATTAGAGTTTATCAGAGATTGACAATGGTGTAATAACCGAAACCCGGTCTTTCTAATTATCAATAAATCTGTGGTTTTTTGACAATTTCTCAGTCTTTTTCATTCAATATGAATAATTACCACTTATCAACTTCTCAACTACACAAAAACCATCAAATCTTGTCCAACTGACAACGTTCCTTATAAAATATAACATCAACGCTTCCATCCTTATTCAAAATTATTTTTTTTTTTAATAAAACAATATAAACTTTTAGTTCACTTTTATTAAAACTTTAGAATATTTCAAGTTAAAATATAAAGAAATTTGAATCAGTAGCCAATATAGCGAAGTGATTTATTATTTCTTTAATTTGTGAATATTTCCAATTTTAGTGGTATAATGTGAAATTTTTTTTATATGTTTGGATTTGAAGCATCTAAATCA